>NC_043713.1:20185082-20262661 GCF_006229205.1 Suricata suricatta | reverse complement strand
AAAGCAAAGGCTGGGGCATGGGTTGTTTTTCAGGTGGCTGAGAAAAGTTTAGTTCATGAATTCTCTACCTTTTCTAAGCAGAGCATGCTGACAATAATGTCATAGTCAGTGAGAGGAGGTGAGGAAAAGGCCCCAACCAATCACATGAGCCCAGGTCATCATGAATTAAATTATGAATTAAATTCCTGTCATTATGAATTAAATTCCTGCTCTTCATTAGAAACGTTTCTTCAAGGTCAATACACAGCTTCCTTTGGCATGTTCCAGAGAAAGCAGAATATGAAGCCTGCATCTGAGATGAAGGAGACTAAGTAAAAGCAAGAGACAGAGAGGTGGAAGCATGAGTCATTTTCTACTCAGAGGAAAGCTCCATGGAGAGTTCTGGGCATCCAGAAGACCACAAAAGAGCACTGGGTGTAGGGGGCATGAGAAGGTGGAAAGAATGAGAGGGAAGAGGAAGTGACTAAAAGACTAGTGGAGAATGGGATGAGGTCTCTATCATTCACTCTACTGACACCCAAGGTTGATTCAGTTGACCTCCCTTCTTCACTCGTCTTCATGCATGTCCCTGTCAAAGCTATATAAACTAATTTTACAATGTAGGAACATCATTCTTTGACCAAAAGTCTGAGAAGAATACCCCATTGCTAAGACTTTCAAATAAGCCTTTCAGCCCATCTATTGAACTCTATAAAAGCCATTAACAGTTTGCTTTCATGAAGCCTAATCTGTGTTTTGTGTACGTTAGCTCACCTAATAAAAGAAGATATATTATTACATCCACTTTTTGGTAAGTAAACAAGATCAGACAGGTTAGGTGAGTCTGATATTACCCAGTTAGAAAATAACAGAGCTGAGACCGAAACCCAAATGTTTGTTACAAATCCATAATTCATTCTATTAATGGATACATGGCGTCCCTTATTTTTCTGGACTATAATATGCCAAGACGCATAGGCTGAGTACTTACTGTCACAAAGCGCTGTACAAGAAGCTTTGCCTTGTAGAAGAAACAGAGTATAAGTCTCCGTGGGGAGATAAGCCATACACCCATCAGAAGATTGCTCCACAAACTCAAACCAATAATTATTAATGACTCCATCCATTACCTGTCACAACACTGATGCTGCACGAACCACATCAACACACAATGATCCAGACAATCAGTATTTAGATAGCGCACGTGTGCCGGTCGGTCCCAGCTGGGCTGGGCTGACAGCGGTAGTACAGCCGTTCTAGGATGTGTCCTCTGGGATGACGGGGGCCACCAGAACCCCCTTCATGTACTGTCCTCCAGCAATTCTCATGGAGGCTGCAGGGGGTGGGGACAGAGAATCAAGAGAGACAGCAAAAACACATTACATGTTTTTCCAGGCTTCTGGGAACATTCCATCTGCAAGAGCCAGTCACACGACTGAGCTTCAAAGGAAGGTGGAGAAGAGGACTTCAGCTCTGCGGTGAAGGGTGTGCAGATACAAGGTGAGCGAAGAACGGAAGCTGGCAGTGCAACCAACCTACCACGAGAGTCAGGGAAACTGTAACGGAATATCTGAACATTTTCGGTGTGCAAGACTCTATTCTAAGCATCTCACACAGTCTCAAATGATTGTTGAGGCTGTTCTATGAGTGAGGGATTGCTGCCCCATTTTATAGATGAGGAAACTGAGTCTTGTAGAGGTTAATTTATGTGACCATGTTAATTATGTAGCAGTGAATGGCAGAGCCTAACTTAAACACTGACATACCTGACTCCAGTACTTTTTTTTTTCAAGTTGGCCTTTTGTGAAAATTATTTAAAAGAATAATAAAAGGCTGCTTTAAGATTAAAAATAGGTTTGAGGAGTGCCTGGCTGGCTCAGTCAGTTAAGTGCCCAACTTTGGCTCAGGTTGTGATCTTGCAGTTCATGTGTTTGAGCCCCACATTGGTCTCTGTGATGACAACTCAGAGCCTGGAGCCTGCTTCGGATTCTGTGTCTCCCTCTCTCTCTCTCTCTCTCTCTCTCTCTCTCTCTCTCTGCCCCTCCCCTGCCTGTGTGCTCAAGGTGGCGCCCTCTCTCTCTCTCTCTCTCTCTCTCTCTCTCTCTGTCAAAAATAAATAAACATTTTAAAACATTATTTTAAATAGATTTGAAAGACAATGAAAGTTTGCATAAATTTCAATCATAAGTTCTACATTTCAAAAAGATGTTTCACAGCTCTGTTTTAAAAATATTTGATCAATGGGGCACCGGGGTGGCTCAGTCAGCTGAGCTTCGGACTTCGGCTCAGGCCATGATCAAACAGTTCCTGGGTCCGAGCCCCGCATGGGGCTCTGTGCTGGCAGCTCAGAGCCTGGAGCCTGCTTCTGATTCTGTGTGTCCCTCTCTCTGTCTCTGCCCTTCCCCTGCTCATGATCTGTCTCTCAAAAATAAATAAATGTTAAAAAAAATTAAAAATATTTGATCAATACGTTAAGCAACTGAACATTTCTGTTGGATGTAAATACATCACCTTATTTGCAAAACTCTTCTTGAGGATTCACAAAAACAATGGTAAAGCTAACATAAATATCAGTTCTTTTTTTTTGTTTTGTTTTTTGCCTGGGAGCTAGAGACTACTTTAACTTTTATGTTCTTGGCAAATGATTAGAAAGCACTTGAGAAAATGTGCTATCTGGTATGGTTTACATGTAGGAGTCCAACAAGATATTACAATTTCTCTTTCTAAGCAAGAGTAAAGCTTCACAAGTGATTAGAACACCATCGCACTGAATTTAGAAAACCGTAAGTGGGACAGTCACAAACCATGCCATTTGCCAACACAGTCCATTACATTTTGTTCATTACTGCAGTGCATTTATTAGCAAGAGTAATAAATCACTGAGTAGCACAGGAAAATCTGGCCTGTGAAACAGATGCTGCAGCAAGATTCAGCGCAAGCTTTGATCAAGACCATCCCCACAGCTGAGGAACTGTAACTCACTTCGGCAACAGTCCACTTGGATTTCCTTTCCATCCCTTTGTTCCGTGTGGCTCCCAACTGTGATTGGATCACCTGGGTTTGTGTTAGCCCGCCAGTCTACCCACCAACAGGCTGGGAGGTGGGAAGAGGAAAATCCAAAGGGTCATGAATTACTGGGCTCGTAAGAGGTGCCGAAAGGAAGGGGCAGCCAGGACTTTCCAGTAAGGGAGGCTGGCACTGGTTCCCTGGTTGGACATCAGCTTAGGCAGCAGACTGAGTGATAAGCCGAGCATTGTAGATAACAGGACGGGGACAAATTTGCTATGGAGCAACCAGCACTTCCAAGGTTTAGCCAGACAAGGATGATGAGTGTCCCATGGCAAAGTGGGGACCTCAGAGGTGCCAGCTTAAACAGTCTGGTCAATACTCCACTGCAGAGGGCTGGGTATCACCAGAGACTCCAGGAAAGGACTTGTCGAGGAGACCACCAGCCTTGGGAGCTGGACAACCGGATGCACAGAATCTCACTAAATCTCCGGAAGCACTCACACACCTGCCCTGAGGGAGACTGCATTTTGACATCTGCCACACAGACTGTATTAAGCCAATACCCAGTACAAGACTGCAGTCCCCTAACTGGTTAAATAAACAACAACAAAAAAAAATTTTTTTTTCCTATTTCTGCCTGTCATCTCCAACCCCAGGGAAGCTAGACCCACAGTAGAGGGAGCGGGGACAAAGTGTGCAAGAGTGGACCAGGCTCCATGTCCCCTTCTCAAGTCCTTCAGAGGCACGCCTGGTCCATGCCGGGAAGGGAGGAGAGCAGCAGTTAAATTGTACTCAGATCATTTGAAATTGGCTTAGACTGGACTGAAGTTGCTAACAACTGAAAGTGGCTGGAAAGCTATGGGGTAAGCCTGACATGTCACAGAAGGATGGGAAAAGGATATTGAACCGAGTATGGCTAAAGGCAGTGATTAGAGAAAAATAGAACAATTTCATCCCCATTCCCTTCCTAAATCAGACTTTTCAATAGACCAGTTACTCTTATCTAGGTCTCCCAATTTTCTCTTCTGAATATTGGAATCTTTCCAGTTCTAACATTCCCTGAGAGCCAGACTCTCTCTACATGAGCAGATTTTCACGTGAAACAGGATTTTCTAATTCTTTATGCAATGGGTAAAATGGTCACATTCTGTCTTCCAATTCAGGTTCTGCTGGAGTCAACAAAACCACCAAAATTAATATTCAAAACCATCAGAAATGAGTAATGAACATTCAGCAATGTTTACATCATCATCATGGACCACATACCCGTTTGGAGTGTAAGGCACTAACCCAGGTGTCAAAGCATAATTAACTTCAGTCCTGCCTTAGAATAAAATTAAGTTTCTTAGTTTCTTTTTTCTTCAATTCAAATCAATATATGTAGTTAGGCTTTTTTTTTTTAATTTTTTTAATGTTTTATTTATTTTTGATACAGAGAGAGACAGAGCATGAGATGGGGAGGGGCAGAGAGAGAGAGAGGGAGACACAGAACCGGAAACAGGCTCCAGGCTCTGAGCTAGCTGTCAGCACAGAGCCCAACGCGGGGCTCGAACCCACGAACGTGAGATCTGACCTGAGCCGAAGTCGGAGGCTTAACCGACTGAGCCACCCAGGCACCCCATGTAGTTAGGCTTCTGACAGTTGCTTACCAGGTACAGTGACAGTTTACAATATTCTGGGTTTTCTTTTTTTACATTTATTTATTTTTGAGAGACAGAGCATGAAGAGGGGAGGGGCAGAGAGAGAAAGAGACACGGAATCAGAAGCAGGCTCCAGGGTCTGAGCTAGCAGTTAGCACAAAGCCCGATGCGGGGCTCGAACCCACAAACAGTGAAATCATGACCTGAGCCGAAGTCAGATGCTCAACTGACTGAGCCACTCAGGTGCCCCTGCAATTTTCTATTTAAGTTGCTAATAATGCTTCCTGTGTTGAGTTTTCCTTGTGGGGGTGTTTTCAGCTTTCCATAGGAGGCAATAGTAAGCCATTGGTCTCCCATTAATAATTAACAAATCACTTGATAATTTCATTTGTGACTATTTCTGCCTTTATTAAACAGTGGCAACAGATTTTGTTTTGGGTTCTAAGAGGATCCCTTTACTGGTTAGAGTGGACAGCTTTTTTTGGTAAAAGTCTAGCTAATGAACAATGAATCAAGTACATACATTTATGGTTGTGATTAAAAGGAACCCCATATTAAATTACTTTATAGAGAAAACCATCCCTAGTTTATCTCCTTAGAAACGCCACCTTCCATTCGTTAGGGAATTAAGTTCAGCTGATTTTTTTTTTGAGTGCTCTTCTATTGATTGAGCTAAGAAGGGCCAGTAGCTCAACTGTAAAGGAAATTGTTCTGGAAGCAGGGGCTTCCTGAGCACCCCCTCCCCCCACAAACTCCTGGGTGCATGAAACAAAGCTCACTGAAAGGGGATGCTTGAATTGTGTTTTCTTTCCCAAACCTGAAGCCTAAGAGCTGAGAAGTTCATGGTAGTTTGGAAGACAGAGATCTTTTTTAGAAGGTCAGTCTTGGAGCAAAAAAGAATTGAAGGCAGTGATCTTAATGAGATAGAAAAAGTCATTTACTAGATGGGGCTCAGAGAAGAGTAAGTGTCCGAGCACTACGCAGGCTGCCTCATGGAGGAATCAGAGAGCGTGGGGACAATAGGCCATTGTTTTCACTCAGAGGCAGGCTATATACTGTATAGTGTAAAACCACCCAATTTGTACAGCGACCTAGGTTTTTCTTCCTTAAAAATCTAACCTAAATTATACTTTTTATATCAGTGGACTTTGATTTACTTCCTACCATTTAAGCAAGTGATAATAGAAAGACTCTCAGGACGTTTTTATTGAATGAACAGCTCACCCAGCCCTTTTGCAATAGTAATTGGAGAAGAAAAGATCCGTTTCTCACCTACTAGAGCTAGTGAGAGCCAGGCTCACATGTGCTTTCCCCCAGCACTCTCAGGGAAGAATTCTCTTAACCCTCAAAGGTCAACTCAATCCAGAAATCCATACGGCGTGGTGAAGTCCAACATTTTCCAAACATATAGCTATGATAGACAAAATACCAAAAAACAAACAAACCCCAATGACCTATGCATGGTACTAAGCCCATTACTGAAGAGTTCAGCTATAGCAGAGGATTAAGAAAATACTCCAACCTGGGGCACCCGAGTGGCTCAGCTGGTTAAGCATCTGACAGCAACCCAGATCATGACCTCACAGTTTAAGTTTGAGCCTAACGTTGGGCTGTCTGGTGTCAGCACAGAGCCCACTTTGGATCCTGTATCCGGCTCTCTCTCTGCCTCCCCCACTGGTTCGTTCTCTCGCGCTCTCTCCCTCTCTTTCTCTCTCTCCCGCTCTCAAAATAAGTAAACAAACTTTAAAACTTTTTTTTTAAACAAAGCATTCTAACCTGTGTGTGACTTACCCTTTACTGCCATCAGTGTGAAGAATATGTTTTCACCCCGGAGTACCAGAGAGTGTCAGCTCAAAGTTGTCCTCCGACAGTCTCTTTCTGAGTCTTCCCTTCTCTCTCAACAGCTACTCTGAAAGTATTTGCATATCGTTTAGACCCTGGTATCCAGGTGCTACTTCTCAATTGCAATAGGTAAGGTTAAGCCAATTGGAGTCAGGTGGACAGAGAAGCAAGAGAAAAGGATACGCAGAGAAAACCAAGAGAAAACCAAACGACACCATCACCTTAAAAGTAAAATTATAAATGAGCATGACCACACCAGAGATCCTGGAGCCCAGTGCAGCTACTGGATGTCCCTTAACGTTCCAGACAGCTGTTTCCAGGACTGCGCTGTTAGGCCAGCAGTCACCACTCGGGGTCACCCTTTGGCTTTGAATCTGCAAGAACTCTATCAGGTGGCCCTCCACCTACGCTTCTGGGAGACATGATTCTGGCCAGTCTGGAGTGGTAACACCAGGGACTGCCTCAGAGACCATGGACAAGTCGGCCTCATTTCCCAACGTAGAATACTTCCATGCCGCCACCACCCATCGCTACCAAAACCTGTGCTCTCTATGATAAAACCAGTCTTTCAGGGATGCCTGACTGGCTCGGTCAGTAGAGCATGGGATTCTTGATCTCAGGGTGATGAGTCTGAGCCCCATGTTGTGCGGAGTTAACTTTTTAAAAATGCAAGTCAACTTAAAAAAATAATAAAACCAATTTTCCATAGCTTTTCGTTGATTTTTTAAAGTGAAACACATACCAAAATCGTTCGATACAAGTGAGGCATATAGAGTGTCACATCTAATCTGGGTGAAAGCCACTCCTCAGTGGTAATTGGCTTGAGCACCAACAAAGTGGAGTCAAGTTCTAGAGCTGGAGAGGACATCCTCATGGGTGAGAAGCCCATGCCCCACAGGGGTAGAGGATCCGCCCCGGGGTTGCTGCAGAGGTGGAACTGGAAATATGGTTTATGCACCACTCACCCCTAAATCCCGGCCAGCATCTCGTGCTGGATCTGCCTGTTCACAGGTTAGATCAACCACTTGTTGGTTGAGACGTCAGTCTTTTAAGCAACTCCACCCTGCCCTGCAGCAGATCCTAAAAGTCACACTAAGGGGCTACCTTCTCCTTCCATGCCCCATAGTCACATGTCCTTAAGACTGTAGATCAGTGCCCATATGCTGAGAGATGAAGGTGCTTGTTTGATTTCAGCCCTCATTCCTGATCTGGCCTCCCCAGAGTTTTCACAACTGGATCATTTAGCAATACCTTCACAAATTTCTCATTCGCTATGCTTCATCTTGACTCTTGGATTCAATGAATATTAATATTGTTCCTGATTAGGCTGTCATTCCACATGACAGTGGGTCTCTCCAAGTCATCTCAAGTTATTACTTTCCCAGACTGACCTTGACCTGGGCTGATCTACCTGATTTTCCTGGTGGGGTATTTTTATTGGCACCCCACCCAGCTCACCTGGTTATACCCAGATGTACCTGATATCACCCAATATCCCTGTACTGGGCTGATAGCACCATCCTAGCTCCTGATGGTATTAGAAACCTAATAGCTCACAGTTGTTCCTTCCTCTGAGTAATTACCCAGAGATAAGAGCCCCTTCACCTGACAGGTGACAGGGGAAGGAGAGGGGGGGCAATCCAAAGCCAGTGACTGGCTGATTCAGTGGGTGAATAAGGCCTAACTAACCATCTACCTCCAGGAGGGATGATTGTGGTGTGTCACTCAATTTATTCTCTTGGCCCTCTTCCCTCCATGACCATGCCAAGACTAGACTTGACCTTAGTCCACATCTTCACTGGCTTCCCTCTCCTTCCTAGCCTGCTCTCCTCCCTCCCCAACAGGTTCTTTCATGAAGGGCTCTTCCTCATCAAATCACTTGTTTCCAAATCCCATCTTGAACCCTGCATCGGTGGAACTCAGCTGAAGATACCTGGCCTTCCAGGTTAGCTGCTGGCAGGACCCACGCCTCATGGAGTGAGGCTGGGAGGGATTCGGATTCAAATCCATTCCGGGACTTACTAGCTACCTAAAAGCAGCCAAAGCATGTAATCTTTGTAAGCTTCAATTTCTTCCTCTCTAGAAAGGGATACTAGTAAATAATTGTTGTGAGAATTAAAAGTTATAATGTTGCAGAAAAATAAAAACAAATAAAAGTTATAAGGTTTCTAAAGTCATCACCTTAACTAAAAGTTCCTTGGCTAGGGGCGCCTGGGTGGCTGGGTCAGTTAAGCATCTGATTTTGGCTCAGATCTTGATCTCATTGTGAGTTCAAGCCTCTCATCAGGCTCTGTGCTGAAAGTCTGCTTCTGATTCTGTGTCTCCCTCTCTCTCTCTCTCTCTCCCTCTCTCTCTCTCTCTCTCCCTCTCTCTCTCTCTCTCTCTCTCTTTCTCTGCTGCTCCCCCTGCCCACACTCTGTTTCTCCTTGAAAAGCAAAAATTTAAAAAAAAAACAGTTTTAAAGTTCTTTGGCTAGTGTTTGAGACATTTCCTCTAGTATGCTAACATAAGTAATAATAGGAGTTAATATGTATTTCACATTTACTATGTTCCAAGTTCTATGTTTAGCACATTACATTCATTACTTTATTTCATCTGCACACCAACCCTCTGAAATAATTCTGCCCTTACCCCCACTTTGCAGGTAAAGAAACTAAGACCATGAGTTGACCCAAGTCTCCATTCTGTAAACAGCAGAGTTCAGATTTGAACCCAAGTAGGATGACCCTCAAAGGTGGCTGCCCTTTGTCATCAGTAGCTATGCATCTTACTTTCATCCTCAATCCCTCTACTTCCAGCCCCCTTATGACATCCCCACATCTGCAGCATCCACATGCTCCTGGTCACCACCCTCCAACCAAGTTCAACACTCTTGCACTCTGCTCTGCACTGGCTGACTCTGACGGGCCCTGGCTCGCAGCTGGTACATGACTGAAGACAGAGGCTCGATGTACATACCCAGCTCAGGTGACCTTCGTGCTTTAAGCTCATCCTTCGATGATATTGCCACAAGAAGCACAAAATGTCCTAATTTCAGGCATCTTGGTGGGTCAGTAGGAAAAAATAGTTGTGCGCAGCAAGTTTATTCCCAAGTACCCATAAATCCTCCCACATTGGTGACTGCCACCTTCTCTCTGTAAAACAAGCAGACCTAAGCCTTGTCTTAGACGGATTCCGCACCTGCTCACTGGGGGATCAATTTCCTATTAGCCCTGCTGAACAGCTCCCATTCAGTCACTGCCGCCATCGCTAACGTTATATATTCTTACTTTTTATTTAGACAGAAGTTCTTATTTCTGAAAAGCACCAGGGTCAGCTGCAAACATAAAAAGACAGGAGACAGAGAGAGAAAATAAGGATTAGATACTACCCTCTTTCCTAATATGCCTCATTTTATTTTAGTCCACGGGCATGATTATCTAGATTATGCCTAAGCAGCAAAGCTTCCTTCTTTCGCATTTTCCTTGCAGACTTTTGCATTACGTAGAGGGAAGAAAGGTTAAGAAAAAATTCCTCTGAACAAATGAACCTTCAGATGAAACTTTGCATTAGGCGCACAGCTCACTGAATCTCATCGGAGGGCTTCACACAAGGGTCACACTTGACCTCAGCCCTCCTCCACTGAGGTGAGGGTGTGAGCTCAGCCTGGCCTTCAATTTCTGAATGTCAATTAAAGCAGAAACATCCAGAAGACATGCTTACCTGGATTATGCATAATGAAATGGGGCCTTTAAACCTTTCTCTTTTTTCTTTTCTATCCCCCACAGAACACAGTAAGTTTCCCTAATAATCAGAAGATATGCTGAGAATCCCAAAAAAGCATTATAGGATCACATTTCAGATATCACGGCTAAAAATCATTGTAAATAAGCCGGAAAACAAGAGATGCAAAGTGAAACAAAAGAAATTAGACAATAAAAGTTAATCGGTTCCTCACTTTACATCATTAACTTAAAAAAAAAAAAAGCAGGCATAAAACAGCGTATATATAGCGTCATCTCATTTGGGTTAAAAACTACATTTATATACATTTGCATTTTTCAAAGATGCAGGAAAGTATAAAATGTTATGGTGGCTATCTCTGAGCAGTAGTGATATGGTTGTCAGAAGTTCAATCATAGTGTCCCCCAAGAAACATGTTGAAGTCTTAACCCCCGATACATCAGAATGTGATCATATTTGGAAACGGGGTCATTGAGGATGTAATTAGTTAAGAAGTCATACAGCAGGATGGGTCCTTAATCTGATGTAAAGCTGTCTTTCTAACAAGAAAGAGGCACAGAGGAGAGACCTCCATGTGAAGACACAGAGACATAGGAAAAACGTTATATAATGATGAAAACAGAGATCAGAGGGGGGTCGCTGCAAACCAGCCAGTGCCAAAGAGCAGCAACAGCCACCAGAAGCTGGAAGAAGCAAAAGAAGATTCTCCTGAACAGGTTCCAGAGTAACAGCCCCCTGCCTGGATTTGGGACTTGGAGCCTCTAGAACTGTACGAAAATAAAGTGTATCGTTTTAAGCCACCTAATGTGTGGCAGCCTTAGGAAACCAACATATCATACTTCTCCAACTTTTGCTTACCCCTACTTTCAACAAAGCATATATATTAATTTTGTAATTTTAAAAGGTCATTTTAATAGAAGAAAGAAGGAATGGAAACAAAGGAAAGAAGGTAGGAAGGAAGAAAGGAAGGAAGGAAGGAAGGAAGGAAGATGGGGGGACTGATGTTTGTAATTGTTAATTAACCACCTTGGATGATGCTGTGGGGCGTATTGAATAAAAGAATAAGAAAAGTGGTGGCTGTTCACAGTAACACTGTGATGTCAGCAACACAGTCCTTCTCTTTAGGTCCCTCAGTCACTCTATCCGCTGGTACAGAATTGTGTCTTAGCCTCTATTAAATTTCTCCAACTGCTACCCATGTGCCCCCTGATTCGCTACTTTAATACCCTACACCTCCATCAAGTAGGCCCCATCCATTCTCAGATCCATTGCCCCCAGGCCTTGCTCTGTGTAGGACATTCTCTTATTTATTCATTCATCAATCATTTATTGAACATTACTCTGGGCCTGGCAACAGAAAGGAGTTGTAAAAATAAATAAGAACCACCTTTGCCGACACAGTTCACAGTCTAGAGCCGCAAGACAAGAAATGGAAAGTTCACTGGAGTGTAGGGATTGCCACACTATGGGGAGGCTTACAGGAGTCAGGGGAGATGTGTACAGTAAGAACACGGATTAAAGCCCTCTCACCCGGACTTGGGAGGGGGTGGGGACTAGGGGAGGAGCCTAATGTTGAAGCACAAGTAAGAACCAGTCCAGCAGAAAGAGGAGAGGGACTCTGCAAACAAAGGAGGAAGCAGTGTTGTGCTGATACAGAACTTCGGAGAAACCTTGGGGCTCACCTGGGCACTGGTTTGTGGAGCCAGGTGCCCACGGTCCACAAAGGGTCTGAGATGGCAAGATAAGAGCTCGAACTTGACTCTGCATGCTGGGAGGAAATAGTACAGAAGACTAGCAGGGAAGGGCTATATGATCAGAGTCCCAGTTTAGAAAGATTACCCTGGGAATAGTGTGGCAAGCTGTTTGCCAAGAGCAATGGTGGGGACAGATGGAATCATCAGATGGCATGAGTGAGGAAGGCCCGTGTGACACACCAGGGGTGGGGGGAGAGGACGGGCTGGAGAAGCCGCCCAAGCACAGTGGTTGAGAAAGACAAGTGCTAGAGCACATCCCAGGTGTGAATCCCAGTCCTGCCACTAACTTGCTGCAGTAAACTGAGCCAAGTTCTTTAACCTCTTTGTACCTCAGTGTTTTCACCTATAAAATGAGAACCATGTAAGATTGATCTCATTGGGCTGTGATGAGCACTAGGCATGTCTAATGCTAAGACATTGTGTGGCATGCATTACATATCCATAAATATTTTTCTTCACACACACACACACCCCATATGCATATGAGTCAACAGGCTTTTGTGATATGCATGAGAAATGGGGGCTAGGGAATAACACTAATGCAATTCTAAGTTTCAGCATAGGCACTGGTGCTTACCTGCCTTGCCTCACTTTGAAGCTCACTTCATTCAGGTCTTTTCTCAGACGTGACTTCCTCTCGGAAGTCCTCCTGAGTGCTCAGATCTGGATTGAATTCTCTGCTGTTCTCCCCCAGCACCATGCACCGCCTGTCACAGCACTGACCACGTGGCGCTGTACCGGCCCTCTCCCTGTCCGAAGGCTCCGCTGGTTTATTAGCTCCATGAAGACAGGGACCAACTCCATGCTGTGTATCATGGCATTCCCAGTGTCTGGCTAGTACCAGTGCTTAGTATAATCATGATGAGTGTCTGAGTGAGTCTTTTCTTTAATTAATTAATCCAGATGAAGGGGAGAAGAAAGTGGAGTCACTTTTGAACCTGTCTAGTTTGAGGTGCCTGTAGGATATTCAGTTGAAACTATCTCATTGGCAATTGGATACAGGTTGTGGAGTTCAAGAGCATAGTTCAAGACTGCAAATAGGTCATCTGCATTGGCAGCCTCTACAAGGGACCAAAATAATGAGATGGCCTCGGAGGAAGTAGTAGACATATTGAAAGACATTGAGTCCGTGGTGATGAGTTGGTCTCACACCGTTGTCATCTCACATGTTGCCGTGACATCTAACAAAACCACAAACTCTTTCTATAGATGGAAATCTATGCCATGTAGGCAGCCATATACTCTACTTATACATTAACCATCTCTGGTAGCTAACACTGAGTGCTTCTCATGCACCCAATATTATTCCAAATTGCTTTACTTGTATTATCTCATTTAATCCTCCCAACAATATGATGTAGCGGTTCTAATCATCACCCTCATTTCCAATCATCACCCTCGTTTCACAGATATAAAAACTAAGATGCTGAGAGCCAGTCTACTGTAGTTTCCTCTGAAACATTAACGGTAACTCTCTAGGTATATTAGAATACCAAATTGCCTAGTTGCTAGAGCCAACTTACCGCCAGATGAGAAATTTTCCCAAGTTGAGACCCATGTGGTTTACATAAAAGGTATGAGGATTTTATCCATTAAAAGCAAGGCCCTTTCCTGCCTTCACAGAGATGCCTCCTCTTGACTTTGCTCGCTGGCAATGCTTCCTGGCACTCATTCCTGGCAGCTGATTGAACACATTAAATCAGCCCGCAGAAATAAGTCAGACTCTATTAGTCACTCTGTAAAAATGCTAAGTCTATTTATTTATTATGAGTTATTCATAAACATCAAGACTAGACTCTATAATTTAATACCACCTGCAATGATTCCTGAAAGTGGCAATATTTTAACACTACGATCTGATTAATTGACCTGTTCAAACAGAGCTCCAAATCAAGCATGACTTCCCTTTGACAGAAGTGTATTCATCTTCATCTCAAAGCCAGCCTTCTCAACTCATCAGGGGAGAACAAAACAGCTCATCAAAGGGAATCAATTAAAATCATCTGAAATAATCCGTACGTTTCACTAAAGAGATATTTATACGTTCCTAATATTTCCTTTTTTATAAAAAAATACATACAAGGAAGTACATACTTTATGATTTCAATTATATAATATATGTAAAGGCAGAAATGTAATATTTGGTGTCAAAGGACAGGACAATGGTTTACTTTAGTGGCCAAGATGGGATGGAGCATGAGAAGGACCGCTGAGAAGCTGGGCACGTTCTAGGTGTTGGTTTCATGCCTGCAGCCACTTTGTGAAAATCCATCACACGAGTATTTTATTTAAACATGATACATCTCACTAAAATGTTTGCCAAAAACTAAGAAAAAAAGGAGTAATTGATACCTGGGCAGCAACATCAGTCAGAGGTTTTTTGTTTTTGTTTTTTTGAGAGAAAGAGAGACAGAGTTTGAGCAGGGGAGCGGCAGAGAGAGAGAAAGACACAGAATCCAAAGCAGGCTTCATACTCTTTTCTGACAGCTCAGAACCCATGAACAGGGGCTCGAACCCATGAACCTCAAGACAATGACCTGATCTGAAGTCGGACTTGTAATTGACTGAGGCACTTTAGTTAAACCCAGTCAGAGTTTTAACTAAAAAATAATACTATCCCAACTCCTCCACCTCCTAAGTGCATTTGATGAGTAAATCACATTCAATGAGCCTTGATTTGCTCACCCATAAAATAAGAATAATACTTATTTCATAGTTGGGTTAAATAATTACTACATATTTTTAAATGTATATATATTTACACATATAAATAATGTATATATATATGATCGATCTATATATATGATCGATCAGTTTGTAACTTGCTATGCAAATTAAGCATCATTACACAACCCTCACTTCCAACAATGATGCACTCCACTCTTACTGACAAAGCCTAAGCAACACTCTTCCAAACAGAACTTTTTTTTAATGTGGGGCTCAAACCCACAAACTGTGAGATCACGACCTGAGCCACATTAGAAGCTCAACTGACTGAGCTCCCCCAGAGGTCCCCCAAGCATTTTGATTCCTGTTTGGGTGATCCACGTAATAGTAAGAGGGTTAAACTAATTAGATACCACAATTTTGCTGTTGTCTATGAATCCTGAAATCCCGCTATTCATGAAATTCCCAGGCAGGACCAGCCGTCTTGCACAGGACCCATCCAGACTTTTTCCTCAAGCTCTGAACTCACATTCAAAAGTGAGTTATTCCTTTGACTGATGATAGAGAATATGGTCCAGAATGCAATTATTTGGAAGAGAGAATCCAGTTGACTATTCTTAGCCATTAACACCTTTTCTTAAATTAGTAACTTTTCCAGCCACTCCTCAGGGAAGTAGGGTGCTGGATGAAGGAAAACTGGGAAGGCAGTTATATCTCTAGAAGGTCAAGATGCTCCACCACTGTGTACTGGATAGGTAGGGACTGATACCTTGTCTTTTTCATTCTTAGCTCCCCGGTCAGCAGGGATGCATATCCGGTCCTGATGGAATACACTGTAAATGACTAGGATATTGTTTCCCATTAGAAAAAAATCACATGGTTAATGTGACATAAGTCGGTTCTCTTCCAAGGTGTCTCCAAGAAGGTCCCCGGTGATGCCAATGCAGCTAGTGCACGGCTGGCACTTTGTGAGGCACTGATGACTTGAAAGGTATATAAATGTGTCTGGCACACCATAATTCTGGAAGACCTTGAATTCATTTGGCAAGGATGAATCTTGGAGACACTGGTAGGATTTGAGCCTCATTTTGAGAAAAGCAGTAAATATTTTCCATCAGTGCCCTATGGCATTCCCAGGCCCGGAGAGAAAGACTCAAAATAGCTAAAAACAGACATAGCCTGATTTGGACTCTAAAATGGTAAGGAACTCGATTGCAAGAAGAAAGTACCATCATATGGATAGTCATACTTATAAGCGTGATTATCCCACTTACCCTTTATGTAGATACACCAGAATCAAGTGAGGCTCAGTACCAAACTGGAGGTGAGGGGGAGGAGCAGAAAAGTCATTGTATGAATTCAATATTTACCATACCAAGCTGGCTTTACACATCCATCTCACACAGTGGAAGCATCAATACTCAAACTCCAGACTTCTTTTCATTAAACTCCAATAGGAAGGTAGCCCAGCCTTGGGACTGGAAATGCTCAAAGGGCTCAAGGTCCTTCCAGCTGGATAATGCCAAGGTGGTGTACTGGTAAGACTCTGCTTTTCCTGTATTTTCACAGGCCACTACCTTCAGCTGCATTCTCTTTAATGATATGTTAATATAGTCAAATGGCTGATGTTCAGCAATATCCATTCCACAGTGATTGTGAATACACGGCCATTGCTGAGGGCACTGTTGAAGAAAACCAGTGAGCTCCCAACCATCACTGAGCTTTCTGCCCCAAGGAGGCTGAAGGGTTTCATGGCCAAGTAAGTGTGGTAAATACTGTACACTAAATCCCTTCACTAGCATGTCACCATCCTCAACAGGGGTAAATAAATGCCTTCATTCTCTTTTCCCATCGTGGCTCAAACTCATTGGATACTTTTATCATGGCATACCTATTAATTCTTCTAGAACCCTGAGAAGCAGTGATATAGATTAAAATAGCACCAAGAACTCGGGAAAATAAGAGAGCAGTAAAGATGGTAATAATCAGAAAGGCTGAGAGGAAATGAGGCTTGCCTGGAGAAATTGGTTCTTGTTTTCAGACAAGTTTGCCCTCAAGCACCGAAGATGAGGTTTAGTCTCTGGCCTGCTAAATATTCCAATACAGACAAGCTTGGAATTTATCTGGTTCCTCAAGGACATGCTTAACGCACACTCCCCTGGACTGCAGAGTGACCGGGGCTACCTCTTGGACCCACTGTGAAGCAGGAATCTGAAGAAGGAGGCTTGCCAAGGAGGAGGGGAGAGTCTGCAAACAAATGTCACCTACTTCATGGTTTCACCTACATCTGGCCTGGTGGCCAGGGAGGCAACCATTAACACACGGGATTTTAGAAGCTGACATACCTCCCACCACACCTAAGATGCAGAAAATGACTTTTTCATCTGGAAAAATCTACTTGATGATTGCAAATATGCTGATGAGTCTCATAAAGGGAAAGAGCTATTCCTTGACTAGGAAGAGGTATTTTCTTACTTAAGAGCAATTCCATGATCCCCCATTTTTCTTAAGAGTTTTTCTACCTAACAAAGACCTTCAACACTACTTAGCTCAGTGTTTATGAAACTTTGATTGCAACCACTGTGATTGAAATCAACTCAGTTTAACCAGTACTTTTCTTTAAATGAGATAGAATGGAATAGAATACATTAGAAAAAAGCAGGCATCAAATAGAGCAAGAGTAATTTTTTTTCAAAATCTTTATGTTTATGTATCTAGTCATATAAGTATATATGGATACAGGGTAATAACATAACATACGTGCCTTACTAGGAGTTGTAACTGGAAAAATTTAAAAGCTAGTGATGCAGCCTTATGCCCCCATTGTATGCAGGAGTCGACTGAAGCCCAGAAAAGTATAGCAACTCGCCCAAAGACACACAGCTAGTTAGTGCCAAAACTATACTTAGTCTCTAGCAACTTGCTGAATCTATATTCAGTGTTCTTGGCACTGAGTCAACTAATTTCATTTGAAAATGACACATTCCTGACTATTGTATTTTCAATAACTCTCTGTTCATTGTCTTAAACAGAACTCTAAGCAAAACGGTAATGCTGCTCTTCGCTGAGATCTAAGCCAGACAGAAATGGAGCCTGAGGCAAAACCTGAAGGTGTTTAATTTTTTACCTTGTAAACTTCCTCACCAAATATGACAGAAGGGAGTATAGTCAGAAACACTGTAAAATTCCTATTAAACAATGTATCTCTTAAATAAGTACTGCTTACAAAATAAACCATACTGTCCCATTTTCTCCTTTATGATCTAATTTTCTGGACAGCGGAGCTTAAGGTATTTTTTCCTCAAGAAGAAAAAGATTATTTCAGCTGCAATCGTTGACCTTACCCCCCAACCAATGAAAGCGTGTTATAAATAATCACAATGTGATCCTCAAGGTTTATAATAGCCTTTAAACTGCACAGAATACTCTCCAGGGATTTAGGTCAGGAGGAAAAAAAAAAAGCCCCAAAACATAGTATTTTCAATTAAACTACATACTGGCAAAAGTTGGTAAAGAGGAATAAAATGGATGTGGATTTTGTTTTTGTATCTTTTTCTTCTTTTGATCTTTTACATACAACTATACTACGGACTTCAAGATACTTAAATTGAACTCTGAGCCTGCAAAAAAATACATTTATGCTCACGTTTCTGAAGAGAATTCTCTAAAACAAAAACTGGCACATTGCAAAATACATGCTGACAGGTGTTTCAAAGACAACTTTTACTTTTGTTTTGTGATTTTCCCCAGGGCAACTTTGAGAGTCACCATTTCTCTTGAAAGGCTCCTCCCCCTGAGGTGTTCCATATATATGCTGTAATAATAAAATGAAACAGATGTAATTTGCAAGGTATGTAAGAGACAACGTGGACAGAATAGATGTTAGAGGAGTCCGTGGATGTCCAGAGGAAGAACTGTCCATCTAAGTGTCTCTCCTGTACCTGGCTTGTGGGCCCACCGAGCAACTACTTAATAGGACAGAATGACTTTGTATGAATCATTCGTTAGGCCCTGACACAGCTCCAAGAAAGACAGGTCTTGATTTACCAACATACCTCTCTCACATGCTTGCCTTTTAACTCAGTTACTTGCTGCTAAGATCTCATTTTCCCACTTAATAAAAAACAAACAGGCATTGGGGGCACCTCGGTGGCTTGGCAGGTTCAGCGTCCAACTCTTGTTTTCGGGTCCTGATCTCGCGGTTTCGTGAGTTTGACTCCTGTAGGGCTCTGCACCGGCAGCACAGAGCTTGCTTGGGACTCTCTCTCTCTCTCTCTCTCTCTCTCTCTCTCTGTCCCGCCCCACTCATGCTGTCTCTCTCTCTCTCAAATAAATAAACTTTTAAAAAGTGCAGTGTTCATAATAATCATTATAATTATAATTAATATCTATTAAATATTATCTTTTGCCCATCATTGTCCTAACTGACAAAGTAGATAAATGTAAGTTCTAAGAAGGCAAAAAAAAATTTTTTTTAATGTTTATTTACTTTAGAGAGAGAGAGAGAACAAGCAGGGGAGGTGGGGGTGGATGTGGTGACAAGGACTGGAAGAGGATTGCTGTGCTGACACCAGAGAGCCCAATGCAGGGCTTGAACTCACAAACCGTGAGATCAGACTTGAGCCGAAGGGGGACACTTAACCCACTGAGCCACCTAGGCGCCCCAAAGAGGGCAAACATTTTCGTCTCCTTGGAGTTCACTGCTTTATCTCCACCACTTTAAATAGTTTGTGCAAAGTAAGACATAGAAAGGTCTTTTGTCCAAGGTCAAACAGGTGGGAAGAGGCAAGGCCTGGATGTTGTAAAATGAGTCTACAATACACATGTAACGGCTCACAGTGCTACTCACGGGTGACCTCCTACCAGTCATTTCTACATGTGTTTTTCAGAGCATCATTTTTAATAATATTTGGGTTTTTCTAATTTAAGAGTTCTCTTCACTGAAAATTTTCTAAATTCTGAAGATATAACAGAAGATTAAAAAATTGCATCCTATTAATTGACGGGTAATCACTGTTAATATTTTGGAGTGTTTTAAGATCTATGATAAATTTCTATGAATGTAATTACTAGATGAAAGGATATTACCTCAAAAATATGCATGTTGGAACTGATATGACAGAGAAGAAGCGGGGAATAGCCCTGCCCAGTGATGACTGAGAAGGTGTGTAGTTGCCAATAATTTCCTAAATACACATTAGTTATACCATTATAACAAGATATTATAAGCACATAACAACATATAAAATGTTATAATATGTTCTTATATAAGTAAAGTTACTCTCACTTATAGTCGGAATTCACTCTCTCCACAACCATTCATAGGTAGAAGCCATTTTTTAAGATTATTTATAATGGGGAAAGTTTATTAACAATTTAAATAATGTGGAAATGCTTTTCCAGGCTCCTGCCTATAAGTTCTGGAACAATCGATACATCTGTTGACATTAGAGTCCACCCTCCTGACTCCAGAACCAATATTCTTCTCTCTGTGCTGGTTTATTTTCATACAGGATTCATTAGTACGCAGGTTAGGGCGCTTGGGAACGGGGCCCAGATACTTTCTGATGGGTATCACAGAGCCAAAAACAAGACCTAGAGCTTTGAGATTACAGAGTGACCAGAAAACACGGCATAGTCCTGGGAAAGGCCGGGGTTTTGAAGAACCAGGAAGGATGGGAGAAGCATGTTGCTCCAGGTGCCGAGGGCCCTAAGCAGAGTTCTGAGGATGCTTCGCCAATGAGAAAAAGCTAAGGGCAACGTTCAAAGGCAGAGATTAGTACCCACCCAAAATGTTCAACCTTCCATGACCCGCCTAACCAAGAGGAACTAAAATTGGATGGCCATGTAACAGGATTCAAGTTCCAGGGAAGTTGAATCATTACAGAGACAGGCACTGAAATAAAAGAAATGCACACAAATGCTCAACACCAGATGGCCTGGGACAGACTCAGATATGTGGCCTCTAATTTTCTTGTTGCCACTATCAGGAAAGTAATTCAAGCATATGTTTCTAATGTAGGCACTTTAGTTATAACACATACACATGTGTCACTGTAGTCATGTATTAAAAATATTAGAAACCATATGCAAAAAAAAGAGGTTTTTAATGAGATAAAATTAATTGAAAACTAAATGTTAATATTCTTTTCCACACATCCGTGGATCGTCATGCATCCTGGACTAACTTCACTCTCCTATTTGCTAAGATGACTAAGGCAGTCTATGTTTTTAACTATTGTGCCTTCTTTGTGATTCAAATCATTTTTGTCTTCAGGTAGACTTGCTCATGATATTAGCTGAAGTCTGTTTTTTTCCCTATTCACAATTTTGTAGAATCTAGATTTTTCTTTGCACCATAGTCAATAAAAGACAGGTAACACTCAAAATGCTATGCAGGGTGTGACATCACGACCTCATTTCATGCCATTCCCAAAAGCCAGAAGAGATTAAGAAACTTCTCCTGTCACAAATCAAATAAGTAAGTAATTAGCTGCAGACATTAATAGAAAATACAAAAAGAAATAGAAATAGTCCATCAAATCATGAAAAAATAGCTAAAACAATCTTGATAAAGATCAAAGTTGAAGGACTCATATTTTCCAGCTGCCAAATGTACTACAAATCTACAATAATCTAGACACTAGGGACTCCTGGATGATTCAGTCGGTATAGCATGCAACTCTTATTCTTGGGGTCATGAGCTTGAGCCCTACATTAGGTGTAGAGATTACTTAAAAAAAAAAAGACAATATGATACTGGCATAAAATAGATATACATACCAATGGAATAGGATTGCATGTCCAGAAATAAACCCATATGTTTACAGTCCATTGACTTTCAACAAGGGTGCTAAGAAAACTCAGTGAGGAAAGAATAGTCTTCCCAACCAATAGTGAGGAGATGACGAGATATTGATACCCCAAAGAATGAAGTCATATACCTCCCCCACACCACATATGAAAATTAACTCAAATTGAATCACTCCTTTTTTTTTTTTTAGAGAGAAGAGAGACAGAATCTTAAATAGGCTCCATGCTCAATGTGAAACCCAATCAGGCTCAATCCCATGACCCTGGGACCATGAGCTAAACTGAAATCAAAAGTTAGACACTCAACCAACTGAGCCACCCACGTGCCCCAAACTAGATCTGTCTTAAATGTTAGAACTAAAATTATAGAACTCTTAGAAATCATGAAAAGATATTTAAAATCACTAATAATCAAAAAATAAAAATTGAAATAATTAGAAACTATTTTTCATCTCCCTAATTGATGAAAGATATTCTGGAGACCAGTATAGGCTAAGCTTGGAGGGAAAAGTAAACACTGATGCATTTTGATGATTATGTCAATTATCTGGAAAGAAGCTTAGTAACATGGATCAATGTTAGAATGTTACATACAGTTTGACTCAGTAATTCCACCCAAAGAAAATTATCCTTTAAGAAATTTGATAAAGATACACAGTTGTATGTACAAAAATGCTCTTCTAGGCATTGCAAAGAAGAACAAAGAACTGGAAGTATAAATATATAAATTTATATAAATATATAGATGTCCATCAGTTAGGATTTGGTAAAAACATACACAATGCCATAAGCAGCCATTAAAATTGTTGAGAGGTATGTGTATTTTACTGACATGGAAAGACAGGGACAACTTATTATTAAGGTAAAAAAAAAAAACAGTAGGCATCCCCTAGGTCAAAGGGAGAATACAGAAAAAGGAAATTAGCACCCAAAGTGAATACCCATAGTGCTAAAGCTAAATTTTGTGTTCTTTTCCACTTTTTCATAGATCAGACCTGGCTGTATTCTTCCTTCCATATGCTAAAGTTTGATTTTCTCTTATAAATATTTCCAAGAAATACACCATGCACTCCAAACAGCTTCCTGACCAGAAACAACTTGGACACTGGAAATGACAATTATAGGCTAATATAACAATTCTAGATGAGCTGACAGATACCAAGAAGCCTGGACCCATCATTAGACAGCTTCTTCCAATTACTCTAGGCAATGGCAAGAGTTTCCAATCTTTGGATAATTAGGATTGATAACCCTGAGTTACTGGATAATGCCCAAAATTTCTAAATCCTCTTATGAAAAAGAAACAGTAACAGCCAACATTCCCAACTAATTAGTGGTAACCCTTTGTAATACAAATCTTATGGAAGCCTTCCATATTCACTCTTAGTTAGAACCCTCTGGAGAAAGAACCTGTCTGGCCTACAGATATATTTATTCCTCCCAACAAGTTCTCTGGGGACAGGCATCTGTCAACACAACGTAAACCTAAGCCACCCAAAACGGAGCAAAAGTCAAGCGCTTTGCTTCCCATCTCCTTCAAGAGAATGCCTGCAGCATTAAAGATGAGAAATCAACTGTTTTATCACTTGTCAACTGCTTAGCCACATTTCATAACAATTGTGGTCACACCTCTGATAGCCACAAAGAAAAGTTCCCTAGACACGCTACATTATGCAGAAGTCCACAGGATCAAGCAGCTGATAAAGCCCCAGAGTGAGAAAATGCGGAAGACGCAGTCACGCTTCAAAAGCTCTCCTTCCCTTCCCAGTCTCAGGCTACAGCACACGCTCTCATAAACTATCCATGCGTCACCCTGAGCCAAAAGGAGCTTGACTTTGCAGGAAATCAATCAAGTGTATATTCAGTTTTACTTCTGAAATTCTCAGTGAAATGTGTCTGTTAGTCCTTAAAATTAAAAACAACACCAACAACAAGAACAAACGAGCTTGGGCTAAGTGAATGATCCCAACAAGTGACACATCTCCAGTGTTGGCGATTTCCCAAGAAGAAGGAAGAAGAGTCCTTGCCATGAATTCCAAGAATCACTAATGAAGAAACTCTAACGTTCTATTCTGTCCCATTTGTGAGAAATCTGGTTTAGACTATTGCTAATGCCGGCTCAATTATCTTCAAATACTTAACCCCATTACACTTCTTCTTTTTCTGTATTCTGTCCTTCCACATTCTTGCCCCCAACTTTATTTTTGAAAGCCTGTGGGATATTGGGTATGGTAAATTTTTTTAATCTTTTGAATTGATTTATCTTTGAGATGCGGGAGGGGAGGGACAAAGAGAAGGAGGAGAATCCCAAGCAGGCTCCACGCTTTCAGTGCATAGCCCGATATAGGGCTCGACTCACCAACTAAGCACCCCTAGGTATGTATGCTATTTTTAAAGAGAATCACCACTTAGCTGCTGCAATTAGGAGAGGGAGGTACTTAATGTCACAGGGAAGCACCTGTGGGTGCCCAGTGGGGACCCATTTTCAGCTCTCACTCTGATCAGGAAGTTATTTTCCTGGGGTGCCCCCCCTCTGCCGCCACCTGCCAGGGTGGCTCAGTTGGTTAAGCTTCCAACTCTTGGTTTCAGCTCAGGTAATGATCTCATGGTTCATGAGTTCGAGCCTACATCAGGTTCTGCACTGAGAGTGTGGAGCCTGCTTGGGATTCTCTCTCTCCCTTTCTCTGCCCCTACCCAGCTGTTGCTGTCTCTGTCTCTCTAAAAATAAATTAATAAGCTTTTTTTAATGTTTATTTATTTTTGAGACAGAGCATCAGTGGGGGAAGGAGAGAAAAAGGGAGACACAGAATCTGAAGCAGGCTCCAGGTTCCAATCTGCCAGCACAGAGCCCGACACAGGGCTCGAACTCATGAACTCTCATTCATGTGAGATCATGACCTGAGTCAAAGTTGGATGCTTAACCAACTGAGCCACCCAGACACCCCAAATAAATAAACTTTAAAAACAAAAAGGAAATTCTTTTTCCTATCATCCTCCCCCAAGCACTAAAGGGTGGATCATGGAAAACATAAGGGCAGATGGCCAAAACCAACAATTGGAATAGAGGATGAGAAGTTACAGAAGCAAGAACTACTATCCAAAACTTAGGATAGTGACAGTAAGCAAAAAAAGACAGTTTTGCAGAAAGTAATGGGCTTCATGATGAATATTTTTGGTAAATACTGTAAGTAAAATAATTCCTTGCCAAAAACTTAGGATTTTCAGCCAATGAGGGCCATGATAGAAACAAGTGAAATCTCTGGATACACCAATATGGAAAATTAATACTATGAAAAAAATACTTCAGAAGATAGCTACAATTTATATAATGGTAGAAGAGATGTCCATACTAGACAGGAACAGGGCTCCTTCTGTTTACACCCACTCATTTCCTTAAGAGGAAGAATTATACCAGAACCCTATTATAACACTTTTAATTTGTTGCACATAATTATTTTAAGTGTATAGAAAATGTGTGTAGCTGGGGCGCCTGTGTGGCTCAGTCGGTTGAGTATCCGACTTTGGCTCAGGTCATGATCTCACAGTCCGTGGCCCCGCATCGGGCTCTGTGCTCACAGCTCAGAGCCTGGAGCTTGCTTCTAATTCTGTGTCTCCTTCTCTCTCTTCCCCTCCCCCGCTCTCTCTCTCTGTCTCTGCCTCTCAAAATAAAGACATAAAAAAAATTTTTTTTAATTTTTTTTAAATGTTTTTTATTTATTTTTGATACAGAGAGAGACAGGCATGAGAGGGGGAGGGGCAGAGAGAGAAGGAGACACAGAACCGGAAGCAGGCTCCAGGCTCTGAGCTAGCTGTCAGCACAGAGCCTGACGCGGGGCTCGAACCCACAAACGTGAGATCTGACCTGAGCTGAAGCCGGAGGCTTAACCGACTGAGCCACCCAGGCGCCCCAAAAAAAATTTTTTTTAAAGGAAGAAAGAAAACATGTGTAGCTTTCATCCCAAAGTATGAGTTCCATCATTATGAACTAATATATCTTCACAAATTTCTGAATTAAAGACTGCCTCCAGATAGGATGGGAAGGAGACCTCTGAATATGGTGGGCCCAAATGACCACAGCAGGCAGGATTCAGGCGCCTGGCTGGGAAGGCATCAATTATGTAAAGAATGGTACCTTGGACTATCACCTACCTACCTCCTAAGATGTCACCTTAGCAGGTTTCTGATGTGCCTGGGAGTACCCTGTGCATTACATTTGGTACTTAGATAACAGAGATGTGATCTTCTAAGCAAGGCCTAGAAAAAGAGAGTCCTATTTTTAAAGCTGTTTCTGCTTATGTTAACAAGAAAGGTTTCCAGCAGAGTTGAGTTCTTTGTAGTGACCTAAGAAATGACTCAGATCCCAAGCAGGATTAGCCATTGAGATGAACAAAAGCCTGGGATGTAACAAGATAGTCAAAACTTTGCAATGAAATAGGCATAGTTTCGCCCCCTTCCCCGCCCTCTTTTATTTCCTCTTCCTCCTCCTCCTCCTCCTCCTGCTTCTGCTGTTTCTGCTTCTGCTTCTTGTCTTTTAGTGTTTCCAATGCTTCATAGTTATTATTATTCAAATACAGCCACAATTTCCAAGCCAAATACTAATTTTTATTATCTGCTATTTTAGACAATGTTACTGCTGCCTTTCTGAAAAGAGAAAACCAATTGGCGCTTCCCCCACTTTTTGTAGATGCTTTGCTCAGATGTCAAATTCTTGCCCTTGCTAAAGGTATCAGTAATTATGCAGGAGATTATTAAATCTTTCACCCAACGAGCTTTTGTGAAATACCATTTTGTGCTGGGCACTAGATGCATAATGATGAAAAAAAGCAAAGCTCCCGCCCTTCAAAAACTCCTGGAGGAAAAATCAAAGACACAGACTGCACTATAGAAACATAAGTGCCACGACAGAGATATGAACAAAGGGACACAAATGACTCGCCGATTTGGGTGGTTTTTCCAATGTGGTTTACCAGTTGTCCATAATATTCTGGGGCCTGAGAAATATTTCTATGCTATTGCTCAGTGTTCTGACAGGATTGCGTCCACTTTCCCTCATCAGGGTTTTACTACCAGAGAGGGTTTTACAGGCTCAAATCAAGTATAATACCACCATTACTATTCATCAGGCTGAAGGGTCATTTTTCTTGGATTCATCGTTAGGCGTCTTCTCTGCTAATTCAAGCTCAGTGGAGTCTTTGGCTTCAGAGGGATGTGAAGCAATTGGTTATGTATGAGTTGGTAGATGAATAAAAATAAGTCATCTCATATTGTAGACTTAGAGAAATTACAATAAAATGGGAAAAAGAAATGAGGAGGGTGGTCAAGAGCTCCTTCAGAAATATATTAATAACATGCCCAAAACTACTATCTGTACAATCATCTCTCCATTTATGCATTATATGCCATCTCAAAAATTGGACTGTGGATCAACATTTGAGTCAAATTCTATTTCCAATGTATCCCAAGGCAATTTAAAGAAATGATTTGGTACATTTTCTTGTAAAGCAGAAACTATTTTACAATGTGAATAATCACTCCCTTATTTTATGGCTTGTGAGTTGGAGTTTTGTCAAAGTTTGCTTAATATAAGGCAAACTGCACCTTATACTTTATGGTAAAAAGAAGAAGTATAGGGGCATCTGGGTGGCCCAGTCGGTCAAGCATCCGACTTTGGCTCAGGACATGATCTCACCATTCTTGGGTTCAATCCCTGCGTCGGGCTCTGTGCTAACAGCTGGGAGCCTGCTTCAGATTCTGTGTCTCCCTCTCTCCTTGCCCCTCCCCTGGTTGTGCTCTGTCTCTCTTTCAAAAATAAATAAACATCAAAAAAAACTTTTTAAAGAAGAAGTGTAAAGGCAATGGCAGCACCCTGGCAGACTTTACGTCCAGATGCATTCCAGTCGTTAGGTTCATGAAATCAGTTGTTCTACTTTTGGATAGCAAGCACTGGGTAGGCCACTGTCCCAGTAAATAATCAGAATAAGACAGGGGAGGCTCTGCTCTAAAACACACTGATTAAAACAGAGAGAGAGAGGAAGAGAGAGAGAGAGAGATCTAGGCACTTCTCAAAATGTAATGCACATGTGAGTCACCTGGATTTTTTTTTTTAATGCAGATTCTGATTCAGGACGTCTAAAGTGAGGCACAAGCTCTGCATTTCTAACAAGTTCCCAGGTGGGGTCAGGGCTGTGGTCTGTGGACCACTTTTACTAACAAGAATCTAAGTTAAGTTCCTAAAATAGACGGTTAGAAGCATATCTTGTATTATGCAGTTTATCAGCAACTCAAACATCCAAGCACAATGTCTCTGAGGTGTACAAGCCATATCAGTGAGGGGGAAAGTCTGAGGGAAAAAGGAAACACCCCCGAGACCGTATTTCCTGTTCCTCAGGTCTCCTTCCATTGGGGCACTTCCATTCACTCTCACTTTCGCCTGGGGAAGGGGGACGCAGGGGTTCTATTGGGCACATGGCATCCGATACCCTAACATTGCCAGCAGTCTTTGTATTTCCTAAGAGCAAAGAAAAGACAGGTCACCCTGGAACTGGTCAAAGTTTTTAGCTCTGATTTCAGGCAGTATCATTCCACTGAGCCACCCTATCTGCATTCTTTCAACACAGTTAATGTGATGCCTTTACTCTGGCTCTCTTCCTCTCTTGAGATGTCCCAGGAAATGTAAAGGTTTTCCTTTGAACTAAGGCAAAGGGAGTACATCAGCCCCAGAACGCCTTTGGGCTCTGAGCACTGGATCAACTTTGAAACTAACCGGGAGACAATAATTTGATATTTTTAGAAGCACATATTTGCTGAAAAATTATAGATATGACATCGCACCATTTTTTAAAGTATATTTTTTAAAGGTATACAAAGAACTTCTTATCAGAGACTCAGAAAACCAAAATTTCTATATTCCATGGCCCAAGGAGCTCAAATTTTATGTTAGGGTTTTATAAAGCCAAGAGCCACTTATAAAACCAAATTTCTATATTTTGGTTTTCTCAACAGCCAAAGAGAAATCCATAATAAGATGTACTCACGTTGCCATTATAAGGTCTCCATTTCTTCATGGTTCAGAGAACTCCCTAAAACCACAAATCAGCCACAACATTCCCAGGATTTAACTTCCTGTTCAGTAGAAGCGAATCAGAAAAAAGAATACTCAAAATCAAAATAGTCCCACTTAGAATTTGAAGACAGCTCTTCTCCGAGCTGAAAACCAAATCTCGAAATAGAAATAAATCAGTATATCAGAACTGTTGTTTCAAAGATACATCAGTCAAAAGTAGGATATGACAGCAATGGTTCTTGCAAAATGGCATGGCGCACCAATTAATTCTCCTTAAAATCTCCAATGTGATGTATGTCTTATGCTTCAAAAGAAATCCGGCATAACATGAAACAATCTCTATTGCTAACTACCTTTTCCATGCCCATAAAATCACTATTAGCGAATGTATAAACCACTATAAAATATGACTATTCACTTAGGATAGATATCAATATTATATTTACTAATACACCGTATAGATGCTTGCAAATATTAAAGATATACAGAGAAGGATTGGGAACATAATTTTTATGTCACCATTTTTATTAACGCGGTCTTTATTGTACAACGGAACCTGTGTTTCAATAGATATGACATCTCTGCCCTCTGGTGGAAAAATGGAATCAGTATTTCAGGCCTTAACTGTTGTACTTGCTGGAACAGAAATCAGCCTGCAACTAGAGGAATGTCTTTACTGAACTAGAAGAAGAGCGTGATTCCATCCTGGTGATGTTACAAAGACACAGCTGGGGATGTCTTTCCGAGCAGTTGAGTCTGTTCTCAGAGATAGTGATGTGAGAAATGGAGAAGCTCTGGGTAAGAGGTCATCCCACAGGAAGCTGAGAGACCCATACCCTGGGTCCCATGACCAAGGCATCCTTCACTCAGACCGTCCTCTGGCCCAAGGAGCTCAAGTTTTATCTTAGGGTTTTATAAAGCCAAGAGCCACTTATAAAACCAAAAGATCCATTGTCATTGTTATTTTAGAAGCAGAAGGTAGCACTGCTTTGGTACCAAGAGGAGTGACACAAAGCTGGGGAAAGATGTCACCTCACTTCCTATGTCAACACAGCATGGCGCTGTCACATGAAGGAGGCCGGGCATCAAATGGCTTCAGCAGCGTCGGAGCTTTAGCACAAGGCTGCAGGGCCCATTTTGGGGTCAGCCGGGCACAACTTCAGGGGCATTGGCAGAAAATGTCAGGATATGGGGGGGCCTGGGTGGCTCAATCAGGTAAGCAACTGACTTGGGCTCAGGTCATGATCTCACGGTTTGTGGGCTCGAGCCCCGCATCGGGCTCTGTGCTGACGGCTAGCTCAGAGCCTGGAGCCTGTTTCGGATTCTGTGCCTCCCTCTCTCTCTCTGACCCTCCCCTGCTCCAGCTGTCTCTCTCTGTCTCTTAAAAATAAATAAAAAGCACTGAAAAAAAAATTAAAAAAAAAAAAAAGAATGGAACAGCCCAGACTCCATGGAGATTAAACCCTAGAGGATCTTCAGTGTCTAAACGTCAAATACACAAGGAGCCTGCCGGCACCTCAGTGCACTTCACTCCTCCCACCACCGGAACTCACACATTGTGAGTGTATGTCACTAATGCTCTTCCTTCAAATACCTAATCTCTCCCTTCTCCAAACTCTTCATCACCATTTACGTGGACACTTGTTCCTTAAATTTTCACCTGCGAATCTTTCCATGCCATTTTTAGTGATTTTTCCTCCACAGGACCTGACACTGAGTAAGGGACCAGGAAGTCTTAAACAAACTATTTTTATGAGTGAAATAATTTCTAAAGCACAGAAGGCAAAACATTTGAAAAACTCACACAGAAATCAGACTTTGCCTTCACTTCTCCTGTTGTTTTCCATTTCTTCCTTCAGAACGAACACGATATTGGTAATACCCCAGGAATGGGACACATCAAAATCCCAAGATGTCCAAATTCTCACCCATAATTCCTGCATTATCCAAGTTTTCTAAAATAAGCGTGTGCCACTTATGACATCAAGAGCAGAAAGCAATGGGTGCCTGGTGGCTCAGTTGGTTGAGCATCCAACTCTTGATTTCGGCTCAGGTCTTGATCTCACGGTTGGTGAAATCGAGCCCCGAGTTGGGCCCTATGCTGAGAGTGGAGCCTGTTCGGGATGCCCTCTCTGCCCCTCCCCCTGCTCGCTCGCTCGCGCTCTCTCTCTCTCTCTCTCTCTCTGTCTAAAAATAAATAAACTTTATTTTCTTAAAAAAGCAAAAAAATATTTCAAAATTTCTCACCTTAATTATATTTCCTCAAACCCCTTCCATCTACTTTTTTAGGGCCACCACCCTCCCGGCCACCCAGTGTCAATGCCTCGAATTTTCCTGGATTCTCCCTGTCCCCGTTTCTTGCCTTCCAAATTCATTTGGGTTTTGCTCCATCACCGCACTGACGGAAATGTTCGGTCCTCTACACACATGGTTAGATGTGCCTCTGCCACATTCCTGCTCTCTCCCTTTTCCTCACTGAACACCCCCTTCCACCTCCTCCTACCCGACACAGCTTCCCCTTCCTCTAAGCCTGCATCAACGTGCCCCTCTTCAGAGAGTCTATCTGTGAATCCCCAACTTCACAGTGATGACTTTCTCTTCTGAAACTAGGACATGGGTAGACCCCATGACACATCCCACAGTCTTCATCAGTCTGTCCGGGTTTCCATGAAACCGTCCTGGTTTGCACTTATATTCCTGGTGAAATGCCCTAACTGTATCCCTTTTCCCCACTCAAAAACATCCCCGTCTGTATGACTTAAAAAAGAAAAAAAATCACTCTACTTCGCAAACTCATCTTTGCAAAAATCTCCTTAGCAGACAGTAAACACCTCAATGATGAGAACTTTCCACACTCCTCTGTACCCATCTGCCCACATGGCACATTTGCCCACAGCAGCTGCTCAGATAGCATTTCAAAATCAACTGCTCTTGTTATCTTTGACAACAGGCCAAATATACTTATCTTGCTTATACACAGTCTACCCAACAGATAATTCTATGGAGAGTTACCTACCCTACTCCCCACCACCACCCCAGACACCGTGCAAGGTGCTACAGACTCAAAAAGCAAGCAGACGGTCTGTCCCGGTAAGAACTTTGAGTTTGGTAACAAAGAAAGGCACCCAATTGGGACCCTGCATAACACATGCTATTAAGAAATGTATCATGTGCTAGAAGAACACATGGCAGAGAGTGCCTAATTCTGATTGAGACATAGCAAATGCTCATTAATTCTTTTGTGAATGAAGGAGGTAATGGTTGTGCTAAAAAAAGAAATGAGTATCATTGATGACAAGCTGTTCCAATTTTGCTTCAGAACAGTCCCTAGTCAGAGCACGCATGTGCAGTTCTGGGCTCTACAAGGCACAAGGGACCTTGCTCCTGGCCCCGCCCACCTGGAATGAAGAGCAGGATAAAGACTAAAGACGGGTGTTCCTGGAAGGGGTTTGGATCAGCACTCTTGCCAGGCTCTGTGTGTGAGTGTGTGTGTGTGTGTGTGTGGTGTGTGTGTGTGAATGTGTGTGTGTGTGTGTGTGTGTGTGTGTGTGTGTGTGTGTGTGTGTGTAGGGGACGGTGGTGGGGAGTAGGATTGCATGAGTTGGGGAAGATTTCACAGAAGTGACATTTGAGCTGAGTGACCAAATAAAGAATTAGGAAGAAAAGGTACATGCGGAAGATGATTGCAAGAAACATGTCCTGGAAACAGGAAGTAATTGAGTGTGCGGTAAGCATGTCAGGGAGCTGGACGTGGAGGGGAAAAAACAGTACATACAGCTGGAAACATAGACTGGAGCCAGAGCAGAAGATACCATGCTTGGAGTCTGGGGCTTCGTCTCTTGGGCAAAGAAAAACGAGCAAAAGTTTAGTAAGCTGGAGAATGGTGTGGCTAGACTTATGCTTTGGAGAGCATGTCCCTGCAGAGGGCTCCGAAATTCACATGCATGAGGTTCTGGGCCGCTTTGCTGTTAAGAACAGTTTGGATCCCGAAGCTGTGTTTGCAGAGTAAATGTATCACTGATACTTAGTGCCTGTTTACAGGGGATGACTGGATATGAGTGGTGGTTTAATGGAGATTATGAAGAAGTCAAAGTCTTCTCCACCAAACAAGTATTCGTTCTCCTCACATGGTACACTTCACACCCACTCTCTACTAATGGCTAGAGTTTGAGGAGAAAGCAGTGGTGATGCAAAAGCAGCAGGGGGCAGGAGGAGATTGCCAGAAAGGGAGAGAAGCTTCTAGCGTGGGCTACTGGATGGATAGTGATGCCACTAACAAAGCTGGAGAATACGGGAGACCCAGATTTGGGGAGGCATAATGATGAGCTTGGTTTTGGACATGCTACATGTGAAGTGTGGGTAGGAGGTCCAGATGGCGGACTCTACTAGGTTATAGACCTATCCGTGGTAGGAATCAGGGAAAGACTTGTCCTGGAGCTAAAGACTGAGGTGTTTTCAGCACACAGTCCTCATCGGAACTGTGAGAAAGAGGATGGACATCAAAATGAAATCCTTCTCGCTGGAGGAGAGGCATAATTAAGGCAAGCTGGAGAGGAGGAGATCCACCGCGTTAGCGTTGATCCACCGGTGTCTGCCTGGAGCCACCAAGGAAGATTCTAGGGCCACATTGGGGGTGCCAGGATGGATTCACGAGGTTGTTGATGGAGGAGGGGAAGCTCTAGATTTGGTGGCACCGATATCATTCCAGATTTAGGAAGGTGTGAGACAAAACAGTGCAAAAGGACAGCAAGAAAACACAGCAGAAAGAAATGCTCGACAGGGGCACGTGCCTCAGGAGGACAGATGGAATCAGGGCTGGCAGGGGAGGTGGGATTTGGGCTGTCTCAGTGATGTAGAAGGTGGGGAATAAACAGGAGGAGGTTTAAATCACTTCAACAAGAGGAAACTACCTCCAGAAATCCCCAATCTTTCTTCACACTGCTCCAATGCCAGCCCAGGCTTCTGAACCAACGTCCTCCATCCCCACCCACCATTTTAGAGAGTGTTGTGTCTTTTCTCACACTCTCCCCATCACACACACACACACACACACACACACACACACACACACACACACACACTGTGCCCTAAAACTTAACTATCCTTGGATGACACAATGAAAGAAATTCCGACTTTTCAGATTAGAAAGACAAAGTCCAAAAGGACATATGTATCCAGAAGGACACATGCATGCACACTCTTCAATTAAGAAAGTAAATACATAGGGGCCCAGGGGGCAGTGGTGGGGGCTCAGTCGATTAAGCATCCTACTCTGGCTAGGATCATGATCTTGTGGTCCATGAGCCACGAATCGGGTTCTGTGCGGGCAGCTCAGAGCTTGGAGCCTACTTCAGATTCTGTGTCTTCCTCTCACTAGTCCTCCTCCACACGCCCCCCCCCCCAAATAAATAAGCATTAAAAAAAAATAAGAAGAAAAAAGAGAGTCAATAAATAAAAGGGAAGGGAAGGGAAGTGAGGTGAAAGAGCCTGGCCTCTGCCCACCTGGGATGACGCTTTGAAAGGACGGAGGGACGGGGCAGCCCTCTATGTTCCAGCGGAACAGGTGAATTACCACCACTGTGAAGACAGTCCTAAATTTCAAATTAGATCTGCCTTTGATTGCAAATGTTTAAACTTATATTAAAGGAAAATGGCCATCAAGGGGATTGCTTCAGGAGCCTGGCTCAGCAGGAAGTAATGGGACCGTTCCCTCATTAGAATGAAAAAGGGATGGAGCTCTGATTGAAACCTCAAAGGCTCCGCTTCTCCTCCGGCCCCGCTTTAGTCATTTTTTACCCTGCACTGACCCCTAGAGGCTCTCCCTTTCGTTCAGAATGTGCTGGGCACCTCGCCTAAGGGAAAATAAACATGTAAAATAAGGGGAAATGTTGCTTTGCCTTCTTAAAATCAAAAGTGGTGTGGAGAGTAGGGGGAAAGAGAAAAACAGTACCTCACTGCCAAGTGCCATCTATGAAAATCGCCTTAATAGAAGCAAACTTTGTCAGTGCGCCGCTATGCCCCAAGCACCGGCGGTTAAGCTTGCAACGCTATTACTCAGATTGGAAACAAGCGCTTGCATTTTAAACGTGAATCTTTGATTTCCTGCCGCGCGGCGCGTGGCAGCTGAGACCCTAGGCCGGCTGCCAACCCGTCTAGTCCCCTCCCAGTACGGGGAGGAGGCAGGAAGTGGAGTTCCTGCTTGGAGGACCTCCGGGCCCGGACTGCTGAACCGCCAAGCATTGCTTCTCACTTCGCCTCCGTTCTATCTGGAAGAGGAAATTGAGTCAAGCTCAGTAACCACCAGAGCTGTCACGGGGACCCAGGCTGCACCACTGCCGCAGGGTGGGGGAAAACCACGGTATGTCACGCTCTCCCAAGAGTCTAAAGGACATACTTCTGGGAACTCAAGTTTTGATTAATATGCAGGCCACCCGGGGATCTGGGCCCGTACAGAGGGAGAAGAAAGGAAATCAAAGGCACGGCACAGTGGGGGAGCTGAGACTACCTGTCTGCAAACCAGCCTTTGGGGGACAAGGTGGATTCTGAGGGTGCATTCCAAAGTTGCAGTAAGGGATTAACCCCTTGAGGGCAGACAGTCCAAGTGGATCGGCCTAAAATGGGATATGTGCTCTAAAACTCAAATGATCCACAGTTTGGGTCAGGAAATCTACACAGTGTTACAAATAGGGACAAAGGAAAAACGTAAGGGCTTTTGAGAACAATAGCTCTAACACAATGGCTCAATCTCTCTATAAAACACAGTATAAAAACTTCTCCTTGAAGTGGCTCCGATCTACCTAAGGAGCCCTGCCCTTCCAGGATATCTGCAATTTCTTTCGTTCTTTTTTTAAATTTTTTTTTAATGTTTTATTTATTCTTGAGAGAGAGATAGTGTGAGCAGGGGAGGGGCAGAGAGAGAGGGAGACACAGAATCCAAAGACAGGCTTCAGGTTCTGAACTGTCAGCACAGACAGAGCCTGATGCGGGACTTGAACCCACAGACTGGGAGATCATAACCTGAGCTGAAGCCGCACGCTCAACCAACTGAGCCACCCAGGTGCCCCTCTTTCTTTTTTTAAGTTTACTTATTTATTTTGAAAGAGGCAGAGACAGCAGGAGTGGATGAGGGGCAGAGAAAAAGGGAGAGAGAGAATCCCAAGCAGGCTCCACGCTGTCAGCACAGAGCTTGATGTGGAGCTCAAACCCACAAAACCGTGAGATCACGACCTGAGCCAAAACCAAGACTCAGTAGGTCAACTGACTGCACCACCGAGGCGCCCCTGGACATCTGTGGCCTTGAAGTGGTTTTGTTTGCACTTAGCCATACACCTGGGCTCAGGGCCACCTAATTGGAACTGAACTGTGCCCCTCAGTGGGAATGTCAGCTGCCCTGGAGAGGTCGCTGGGGTTAGTGGGAGAAGTGACGCTGTGTCCAGTTCTTCATCCCCTGATTGTCTAGGTCTGAGCATGCGAGAGTCCCGATGAGACTCCCAATCAATATTACTCTGGGCAGGAACCATCTCCCCCACAAGACAGCTACCGTTTCCTCGGCAGGGATGATCATTAACGCCTTAAACACAACCAGCCTCTCCAGAGCAGGCACCTGGGAAGAGGCTGACTTTATTGAAAAGTGGTGAGCTGAGAAATATAATCTCAGATAAGTCTCTTTATCCCTATGAACTCTGGAAGAAGGATTTTAAGCCTGTATATATGTAGGTAAGGGTTTTTTTTTTCTTTCCTTTTAGAAATGAATAATACCTATGGGGGTTAGGGGGAATGAGGCGGAGAAAGGCATGATTTCTAATCTAGACACTTGATTTGATACCAAAAAATAAAAACATGGAATGTCAGGAAACAACCCATGTCCTGAGGCTAAACCAGTTGCCAGTTTCAAAAAACTACAGCTGTGCCTTCAATACTGTCCCAGACGCTCTCCATTTGGCATTTCAGGCTGTCTTGACTACTGATAATTCAGTAAAGATTGGGCATGATCTGATTTAATAGGTGACTTGGCTGAAATAACTGGATTGACAATTTCCACAGATCAGGAAGGCCCTAAGCATCTTTCACCCATTAGGATCTCCTGCAGCAGATTCAAGAGCATCATAATTATTCACAAAAGTTTCCAGCCTCCCATTGCAGTTGTCACTCCGAAAATGTGCCAAGGGTTGAAGCGATAGAAATACGTAACTATGCAACCGTTTATCATGTGTCCACCTTACAACCTGCAACTTTCAGTCTGAGGCTTCCACTTTCATTTACGAGGAATTCTGACTCAGTCCTTCCTAAGGCACACAGGACGACCTAGCACCTTCAGACAGATCTTCCCCCCACCCATATTTGAGTTTCAAAAAAGCATCAGAGCAAACCTTGCTACCAGGTTGTGAGGCTTCAGAGTAACATGTGTCATCTCTGAAAAACTGGGCGAATACAAATCTGCCCAAATGACGCAAGATGCAATTTAGACTTACTTTCTTTTTCTGTTTCATTTTGTTCATTAGGCACCTTTTGTCCAAGGGAATAAAACATGCATGTCTTATTGTCCTGAAAGGACACAGGTCTGAACCAAACTGACTCCATGACAGGCTTTAAGTTTCCCCTCTGACCTTAAAGGCCTAAGTTTCAGTTTCCCGAAACTATCAGGCAGTTACACATTGCCCAAGGCAGGAGAGACCACCTTCGCAACACCCAGTCAGAAAAGGCCAGCAACCACCCTCCACATTCCTAAGGGTGAGGCCTGCAGATGGAAACCAGAGATAGTTACCTGTTGTCTAATACTAGACTAACCAGTTACTCACCCCACGTGGGGGTCCTGGGTCCACTCTGTAATTGGTTAATTTCAAAGATACTCTAAATATTGTGATTGGGACACCAAAAGTAACAAATACTCTAAGAAATGTGTGTGGTTAAAAGTTGCTGCCAATGCTGTTATGTGATAATGATTGGATCACTGTACCTATGTCACAATTTCTTGTACCTCCCCCTTCCCAAACCCCATAAACACCCTGCTCAGCCCTTGTTCGGGGCTCTCAGCACGGATCCACTGCGCTGGTGAAGTCTGTGAGCCCGAGCTTAAGCCTAAATAAAACGCCCTTTGCTTTTGCATGCGTGACTCGGTCTCCCTGGTGGTCTCTGGTTTTGGGGGATATTGCGATCTGGGCATAACAGCCCCATGGGGTTGGAAGGTAGAAAAAAGTAGAAATAAGGCAGCGAAGTACAGGCGTAAAAGCAAGTACTGCTGGCTAACTCCTGTTCCCAGCTCAGCCCAAGAACTTGACTTCTCCTTTCATTGAATCTTTCAGCCTGGAGATGATAGAATGAAAGAATGTTTTTGTTGGCTCTCAGCCTGAGTTTCCTGGGTGAAATTCGAAATTGGGCCCACAGGCAGGGGACACGGCGGGGTTGGGAGGGGGGGTACCACCGCAGGCAGGCCACTCTCAATCGGGAGGTGGCAGCTTTGCCAAGCAGGAGAACGGACGGACGGACGAGGTGTGTCTTGGGCGCCCCAAGACCAGCAGATCCCTGCACTGCCTCTTAGAATCATTAACATTTACACAGAGGCCTCCTCTCGGTTCTGTCACCACGTAGGGCATTCACATGGTCTCAGCAACACCTTACCTTCTCAAGGCTGCATCCAGGAAATGACTGCTCTTGAAATGTGCAGCCCAAGGACAGGGGTGAGGGCCAGGTGCCTCCCATTATCCGGGGCCAGCTGGAGGGTCAACCAGAGGTTATGTCCTCTCGATGACCTTCTCCAACAGTTTCATTTAAGGAAGCTCAACAGTTTCATTAAGGAACCCTATTGTTCTTCCAAAGCCTACAGAACAATAAAACTTCTATTGAGAATGTCTTCCTTTTCCCTCAAAAGCCTGCATCCATATAGAATGATTATGATGTGGTAGAAAGCCTGGTAGGGTTTTAAAGATTACTATTTGTGATATTAAAGGGATAACTGATTGTTATTCAAGTTAGGAGCAATTACCACTGCCCATGCATCCGAGTCAAACAATTTAACTTAATATGAGGTATTAGTAGATGTTTGAATATGTGATCACTTTGAAATTCCTTCCAACATAGTTTTGGGGTAAAAATGTAAGTTATGTCAAGGGTTGTAAAGATCATTAATTCTCCTGATGGAAATACCATGACACAGAATCCTCACGTGTAAGAAGACGAAAAAGGAAACAGTGGAAAGTAGTAGTTAGCCCTCTTAATTTTTTTAATGTTTATTTATTTTTGAAAGAGAGAGATAGAGACAGCACTTAAGCGGGGTAGGGACAAAGATGGAGACACAGAATCTGAAGCAGGCTCCAGGCTCTGTGCTGACAGCTCAGCTGACGCGGAGCTCAAACCCACAAACCTTGAGATCATGGCCTGAGCCAAAGTCGGATGCTCAACTGACTAAGCCACCCAGGCACCTCGTAGTTATCCCTCTTAAACCTACTCAGGTTTGAACCCGGCTCTGCCAGTTGTTCATTTTACAATCTAAGTTACCTTGTGCACCGTCGTTTACTCATATATAATCACTCCCCTCCTCGAGTGTCCCTGTGAGGATGAACTGAGTTTGTATTTGCAGAGCACATCAGAGTGGTACGTTCTAAGGGCTGTGTAAGGCTATGGATGTGTGTGCTGAGTACAAAGGCCATGATGAAGACTGTGTTTTAGTTCCTGGGAAAACATCCTGAGATGAACAACACCATTTACATCAGCCATTTGATCCCAACATTTGTTTGCACTACAAACCCTTCAAGAGTCTGATGGAAGCATGCTCATGATGCAGAACAGTAAGCTTGGCTTACAATGTCTGCACATTTCTGGGACCAACGGAGTCCACAGGCTCTAGATAAGAAGACTTGCATGAAACTGGAATCAGGTTTACAGTGAAAATATGGTGGCACAACAAACATTAATATAAACTCTAACAAACTTCAACATCTAAGATGTGGTATCAGGTATTTAGGGGGCTAAGAACCAGGTTGCATTCCCCCCGCAAATTCCTGTGATGAGGCTTAACCTCCAGTACTTCAGAATGAGACTTATTTAAAGTTAGGGTTTTTTAGGTGTGTGTGGGTGGCTCAGTCGGCTGAGCATCCGACTTATGATTTTGGTTCATGGGTTCGTGAGATCGAGCCCCGTCTCAGACTGCGTGCTGGAAGTGCAGAGCTTGCTTGGGATTCTCTCTCCTTCTCTCTCTGCCCCTTCCCTCCCACCAAATATAACTAAATAAATAAACGTAAAAAAATAAAGATAGGGTTTTTAAAGAGGTAAGTAAAATGAGATCATTGGCGTAAACCCTAGCCCAATATGATTGGTGTCCTTGTAAGAAGAAGACATTTTAGCCTCAGACGTGTAGACAGAAAAGATAAGCCTCTACGGTCAAGGAGAGAGGACTCAGGAGGAATCAGACCTGCCAACCACTTGATCTTGGACTTCCAACCTCCACCACTGTGGGAAAGTAAGCTGTAGCTTAAGCCCCCTCAGTCTGTGGCCCTTAGCTCTGGCAGCCCTGGCCAACCAATACCCGGGGTACTAGAAATCGTGGGAACAATGGATCAGGCTTCACCAGACTTGAAAGGGTCGCACAAAAAAAACAGAGAGGAAGGACACTTATTTCCTTACACGTTGATGTATGGGTGTTGAAAAGAAGTGACGAAACTCAGTCACAATATGAACTCTACTAAGACCTTATTTCAGAGCACCGCCTCTTTTTGCAATTCTTTAACGGCCACAGTGTGAGACCCTCTGAAGTGTCCAAAGGAGCCGGCAATAAACACAGAGCTTTCAGATCCAGATGAATTGAATTGGAGGGGGAGGGAGCAAGACCTTACGAGGGGGAAGGACATCAATGTAGGTGTTGGGGTGGGGCAGGGGTGGGGGGTGGAGTGCTGTGGCTGTCCCGTGTCAAAAATACCAGTCCGCCAAAGCCGAAGAGCAGAGACTGTACCTCCCTGGACAGTACTCAGGCCGTCGCCATTCATCATCGAAAGTAACGGTCGGGCCGCTACTGCAGGCGACCAGGACATGAATGCTAACACCAAACGTTGGTTCTGGGAAAATAATAGCCCCATTCTGTGAGCCAACCCTGCTTGTTTTCCTCTCTTACAACAGGTCCTGAAACACAGCTCTGCACACCAGGTAATGACTGATGAGAAGGAAGAGGAGAAAGAAGAGGGTAAAAGGCCTCAGGTGCAAACAGCTCCTTCGCTCTAGCCTCATATCCCAGGCCTGGAACCGAATTGGGACAAGATTCTGAGTGTACGGGAAACAGCACCTCGGAAGGCTTATCTTAGAAACTCCGCGCTGACTTCCAACCCGTGCTTCGGGAGCACATGTCACTTTGAGTATTTCATGGACATTGATGAATGAGCTGGCCACGCTTGTCTTAAATTTTCGCGAATAAAAACAATTCAGATGGCTTGCATACATTTTTTATACTATTTTTAGGAAGAATGTAGCATTCAGGAGATACATTAAATTGATGACTTGTTCCCAAGAGTACGGAAAGTTTCCATCTCCCCTGCCTGGGTCATTACCTCAGCCTGGCCCGTCCGAACCACAGCTATCCTGAAGGTAATGAGGCTGCCTCTCCAACCAAAGGCTAGGGAAAGTGAAGCATTAAAGAAATAAGGCAGGCCATTGAAGCGAAGATGCAACATGCTGAAGAAGCAATGTTTTCTAAAGTATCTAAACGTGATTTCTTTGAACATGGGACCCGTGCCCCTGATTCCCTTTAGGCTTTCACGCAAACATCTTCTATCCACTCTGCTTTACCATTCCGTGTTTCAAAATACATATATCTCTATTACAAGACATATTTACCTTCCTTTCTTGTTCTTTTCTCATCCCTCGTTCCTCTGCTCCCCTCAGCCTCCCCACGTTCCACTTATTAGAGGCCATGTTTCTCCTCTCCGTTCTGGGGTTTTCACAAGAATGTTGTCAAAAGTTGTTCTCTCATGTTCTAGAATCGTGCTGGTCCTTCATGCTGTTCTTTTTGTGAATGTTCTTCTGGTCCACACAGCCACAATGGAGATGGTGAAGATGGCATCCCACATGCCCGTTGGGGCCGGGCGTCTGCTCTGGCTCTGAGGTCCACCAGCTGAGTGTCCTGCTGAAGGTGCTATTTTCTCATCTGCCAAATGGGGATAGTAGTATCTCTCTTGCAGGGGTATTGTGAGTCTAGAACATAGTGAGGGGCAGCTGGGTGGCTCAGTCGGTAAAGCTCAGGTCATGATCTCACGGCTCATGGGTTCGAGCCCTGTGTCGGGCTCTGTGCTGACAGCTCAGAGCCTGGAGCCTGCTTCTGATTATGTGTCTCCTCTCTTTCTCTGACCCTTCCCTGCTCACGCTCTGTGTCTCTCTCCCTCAAAAATAAATAAACGTTAAAAAAATTTTAGAATGTAACGAGGTGTATGTCTGGCATTATTGTTTATTAAAGAAATTCTTTTTTTTTTAATTTTTAAATATTTAAAAAAAATTTTTATGTTTATTGTTGAGCGAGCGAGAGAGAGAGAGAGAGAGAGAGCACTAGTGGGGGAGGGGCAGAGAGAGAGGAAGACACAGAATCCAAAGCAGACTCCAGGCTCTGAGCTCTCTGCACAGAGCCTAATGCAGGGCTCGAACTCATGAACCATGAGATCATGACCTGAGCCAAAGTCAGATGCTTCACCAACTGAGCTACCCAGGCGCCTTCCCCCTTTTTTAATGAGTATTCATTTTTGAGAGAGAGAGAGAGAGAGAGCAAGAGAGAGGCAAGCAGGGGAGTGTCAGAGAGAGACAGAGAGAGAGAGAGAGAGAAGGACACACAGAATCTGAAGCAGGCTCCAGGCTCTGAGCTGTCAACACAGAGCTTGAAGTGGGGCTTGAACCTATGAACTGTGAGATCATGACCTGAGCTGAAGTTGGAGGCTTAACCGACTGAGCCACCCAGACACCCCTGGCATTATTGTTTTTAATGAGCTATCCCCTGGAGGTTCTCCAACTCTTACTTTTCCCCTAGAAATAAAAATATATTGTAGTAGGAAAGACAGGAACACCTATCCTGGAAGTGTTTGATCTGTGTCTCTTCTCTCCGCACGAGCAGGAAGTTAAGGCAGAGAGGGCCAGTCATTGCAGAATCAAATCCCTTTTCTCATGTGGCACTTTAATGGAGTGACCACAAGCGTGACCCTGGGTTTATGCTCCATGGATCCTTCCCTCTTGTCATCTGTATATTTACACACAGATCTGATAGTATTGGATCATTTGAAAGCACAACAGTGGGTCAAACTGTTTGCTATTTACTAAGTTTGCTTGTCCACCCTGCTGACTTTCTTTTTGTTTTTTAAGTTTATTTATTTATTTTGAGGGAGAGAGAGAGCAGCGGAGGGGCAGAGAGAGGATCCCAAGCAGCGTCCACACTGTCAGCCCAGAGCCCAAGGTGGGGGCTCGAACTCACTGCACTGACCTGAGCCAAAACCAAGAGCCAACACTTCACCAAGTCACCAGGCGCTATTCTTTAACATCACCACAGAAGATGAAGTCAGGTGTCAGCATTTTTTTTCTTCAGGAATTAACCAAAATTTGTCACCAGTACCATCTCACAAAACAAAGAAATTAGCCACCAAGAAAAGAAAGGAACTGAAAACTGAAATATACAATAAGAAGATGCTACAGTAACATAAGTTCCGCATTTAAGCCACATTGACCAAGATCTACCTGGAAAGTCTGCCTCTTCACAAAGCCTGGGAAGGCTCACACACTGATAAGTGAGAAAGGGAAAGAGAGAGAGAGAGAGAGAGAGAGAGAGAGAGAGAGAGAGAGAGAGAGAGGGAGGGAGGGAGGGAGGGAGGAAGGAAGGAAGGAAGGAAGGAAGGAAGGAAGGAAGGAAGGAAGGAAGGAAAGGAAGGGCAAAACACCCTTTTCCGGACAGATCAGCTGGATCTATTCCGTGCATGAGCAGGATGGCACATGTTACAGCCAGAGAGCCCTCCTATCCATATTTATTTAACGCTAGGATAGCCAAAGAAATTCTGATCACTAACGGTGAAACAGCTTAGTGTCTTTCTTGAAAGACAAGAAAAGGATCATTCAAAATACTTGATAAAGAGATATTGGAGCACCTGGGTGGCTCAGTCCGTTAAGCCTTCAATTCTTGATTTCAACTCAGGTCAGGATCTCATGGCTCACAAGTTGGAGCCCTGTGTTGGGCTCTGTGCTGACTGCAGGGAGCCTGCCTTGGGACCCCGTCTGTCCCTCTCTCTCTGCCCCCCACCCCCTCATTCACATGCACACACTCTCTCTCAAAATAAATAAATAAACTTAAAAAAGAGAGAGAGATGTTAAAATGAATATCAGGATTAAGTGATGAATCCATAAGAACAGAGTAAGATTGGGGCATCTGGGTGGCTCAGTCGGTTGAGTGTACAACCTTGGCTCAGATCATGATTTCACAGTTTGTGAATTCGAGCCCTGTGTGAGGCTCTGTGCTGACATCTGTGTGTGTCTCTCTCTCTCTCTGCCCCTCTCCAACACGTGCTCCCTCTCTCTCTCAAAAATTAACATTAAAAAAAATTTTAAAGATCATTAGGATTACATGATAGAGTCTTCCTCTTCCACAAAGACTGGGATTACCATGCAAACAGCATTTCCACGTCACGTTGGATTGGGCTAGAGGACAAAGATGATGTTGAACTCCTGTGTTGCATTTGCAGAGTAGCTGGTATTTTCATGATCGTATCCAGCACAACCCTGAGCATATATTAAGGTGAATGAATGTAACTCTCTGAAGCAAAAGACAGAGGCATCATATGTGTATCTGACTTACCTTGAATTTAGAACTAGACCCTCTCAAGAATAAACAAATCCTTTAACATGGGTTAAGACTATCAAGTTTTGATATTGAAACACTGGAGAAATACCCTTTGACAGAGAACGGGTAACATCCATAGCAATAACTGACTTATTCTCAAATGCATTATACTAAGGGAAGGAAGCCCCTCCCAGAGAGCCATATCCTATAGGATTCCATTCATACAACATTCTGGAAAGACAAAGACTATGGAAGATGAAAAACAGATCAGTGGTTGACAAGGGTTTATGGTAGGGAAGGGGGGTGATAACCACGGGGGTAACATAGGGGAATTTGGGAGGATGATGGTGGTGATAGAACTTTCTTCGATTGATTGTGGTGGTGGACATAGAGCTATTCTGTCAATACTCAAAGGCCTATACTTCAGAAAGACTGAGTTTTAGTGCATATTATTTTAAAAATAAATATTTTTTAAAATTCCAGAATGGTATGGAATCCCTCAGGCATGAAGGAGCATTTACCTGACATTTACTTGAAGGGCAAAATAAAATACATAAAATCTTTTTGAAAAAGTCTCTCTCTTCACACCAAGGTGTTGGCACCATGGACACGGGGGTGCTGTCCCATGCACTGTAGGACTCAAGCTGCTCCCTGCCCTCTACTCACTTGATGTCAACAAGTGACCCTCTCCCTTCTCTGTGAGAACCAATCATGGCTCAACACTGCTACATGTCCCGGGAGAGGGAGTGGGAGAGGCCGGCAAAATTACCCCAGACTGAGAACCATTGATTTACACTAATGTTTAGAATACTTTCTAGAATTGTATACACCAAACTATGTATGATATACCTGATAGGAGATTTAGAGTTTTTGAGGATAATTTTGGCTATGTATGCTTTCACCTTCTCTGATGACTTTGGAACCTCAGGACACCCCAGATATGATAACTCTATTGTAGAAATAATACTTGTCAAGACTTCTGTTCTCCTGTCCTATAGACTCATGGAGCTGGTTTATCCCTTTTACTAGTCAGAAGCTTAGAACCAAAAAAATTCTAATATGATATAGAAACAAGGATGGATTTTTTAAAGGTCTAAAAAGTATTAAATTAAAGGTAGGAAAGACCTATGACTTCGTAATTGTTGGAATAATTATTCTTGCTAAAGTTTAATGGAGATGATTGCTTTTCCTTTCCAGGAGGTAAAATGTTTGCAAGATTACTCAGTCTGTGGCCTTGTTGTTTATTCTCATGCCATTTTTTGCTCCAGATTAAGAAAAAAGAAAGCAATTATATCTTAATTATCTTATATAATTTGAGAAAAAGAGCAGCAAAGAGATTGTTTTGCTATTTTATGGAATGAATGCGAAGAAATATTCCTGTGTAGTAAGAAAGGGAGAGTTGAAAAATAAGGCTGGGAGCACCTAGGGGGCTCAGTTGGTTAAGCGTCTGACTCGATTTCAGCTCAGGTCATCATCTCATGATTTGGAGCTCCATGATTTCACAGGCTCTGGCAGTGCAGAGCTTGCTTAGGATTATCTCTCTCTCCCTCTCTCTCTGCCCCCTCCCCAACTCACTCAGTCTCTGTCTCTCTTAAAATAAATAAATTTAAAAAAAAAGAAAGAAAGAAAAAGAAGGCTTTAGTGAAATGGCATTATATGCTAATTGCCCTTTAAGTATGATCATTCTAGAATGCCTAAATATTCATTTGATTATCAACCAAACTTTGCAGAAGGTCCTGGTAATAACTAAGTTAGAATCTGCTACCAAATACTTACCACAGAGTGTGTGATAAAGAATTCAGCCTTGATCAGAAAAAATGAACCATGGCCTTCAACTTGTAGGAGGTAACACCGTATGTCATATTGATAGGAGGGTCTCTATCATAACTCAAGAGTTTTAGCCTGGAGTGTCCACAGGTAAGCGGTGTAGCTCAAAGATGAGAATGTCATCTGAGGAATTCAGACCTGGTCCAAAAGGATAGAAACCCACTATACATATGACTCGGAACACCGGATAATCTAAGAGGCATTTGAGAAAGATCTGGTAGCACCACTTAAAACAACACGAGCGCTGGAGAAGCTGGTGGCAGGAAGAGCAGACGTAAGTCACTGTGCTAACCCAGACAGGTTACTACACATGAGTAGTGTAAGAAAAATGATAATGAGAAAAACTTGACAAAACTCCTGGTTTAGTACTCAAAATGAAGTCTAAATTTGGGCATGTACCAGTTAGTAATAGCTGAGAGAGAGAGACAGAGACAGAGACAGAGAGAGAATGAGAGATAGAGATTCACTGAATGTTGGTATTGTTGATTTAACAAACAGCCCAGGGGAGGTATTATCATAGCTGGTCCAAGAATTTAACATTGACCTTGAGAACCTGGGCTCTTGCTGATTTTCCAATCCACTCCCCTTGCCATGTGGCCTTTTCATCTTCATAGCTGTCTCTTCAAGGTCACATGATGGCTGCTGAAGATCTAAGCGTCAGATCTTAATTAGGAGCGTGAAGGCAACATCCGTACAGCTGCAAATGGCTATCAGGTGAGCCAGCCTTTTGTACCTGCCACGACGGTTAAATAAGGAAATGGAAAAGAGAAGAGGTTCCCTTTTCTATTTGGGGATATGATCTGAGTTTGGGAGTAGACATCTGAATTAACAGGAAAGCTCTAAGTAGACATGTTTGTGAGAGTATATATGTCTTCATTGTCACATTTATCTCTTCCCCAAATTCCTCTGTATTCAGGTAGGAATCTCCTGGAGCGGTTTGAATTATCTCCATTCTTTAGCACTCTCCCTTTATTTGCTTTTGTCTCTCTACTGGTCTTTAGGGAGATGGCAGTGGAGGCTATGGGATTTCATCCAGAAAAATTAAAAGAACAAAGATTGTTGGGGCGCCTGGGTGGCTCAGTTGGTTGAGTGTCCAGCTTCGGCTCAGGTCATGATCTCACGGTTCATGGGTTTGAGCCCCGCGTTGGGCTCTGTGCTGACAGCTCAGAGCCTGCAAGCCTGTCTTTGGATTCTGTGTCTCCCTCTCTCTCTGACCCTCCCGTGCTCACACTGTCTCTCTCTCTCTCTCTCAAAAATAAATAAAACATTAAAAAATTAAAAAAAAAAAGAACAAAGATTGCAACTATTCCCTGAATGAATTTAAAGTTCCAGGAAAGCGGAATGTGTTTTGACTCACTGAGTCACTGCGTTTCTCCATGCTAAGTGTTTTCCGTGTTAGGTGACTAATCCATCCCTTCTCAGAGCAGCGTGGGGAAAACTAAAATCTGGTTTGCTCCAAGGCAGCACCACAAGTTTTTAAAAATAACTGTTATAGCTATACAGTTGAGATTTTCTCATTTATAACATTACACTGAGTGACTCTATGTTTGGGGGGGGTCACAGGGGTGGGGAAGAGAAAGATTGTCAAAGAAGACATTCATTCCCACCAAAAACAGCGCTTTCTACTATGTTGCTGCTTGTATCTTCCTCATTAAGTTTCCAAATGTTTCTATTTTCACACAACGAGCTATTGTTGGCTCCCAGGCGCATCAGTAAATCATGCTGTGTTCAACAAGGCAGGGCTCACCATCAAACTCTCCCACGCTCACACACAAAACCACCCCCTTTACTTCTCTCTTGGTCCCAGGAGTATCTGTCCAGTCAACAAAATCCAGGCTAACTCCTCAAAATCGGGTTCTAATCCCCAAAAACGTCTCTTGGTTTTTGGTTGTTTTTTGTTTGTTTTTGAGAGAAGGGGCTGCTACCATTTGTGAAATACATACCATATAGCAGGCACTGTGATATATATTCTCTATTGAGAATTTTATGGAAGCCATAGATACCCCGGAGAAGGGCATGACAAACTTTTGCATCCAATGGAGGAGGTTCCTTGACTCCAGGGGTACGTGAACCCCAGATAAGGAGTCTCGCACCAGGGTAGTGGTCTCAAAACTCCTTTGATTTAGAAACCCTTTCAAAAACAAAAGCATGGGGCGTCTGGGTGGCTCAGTCGGTTGAGCCTCAGACTTTGGCTCAGGTCATGATCTTGCACTCGTGGATTTAAGTCCCGCATCAGGCTCTGAGCTATCAGCACAGAGCCTGGAGCCTGCTTCCGATTCTGTGTCTTCCTCTCTCTCTCTGCCCCTCCCCGCTCATGCTATGTCTCTGTCTCAAAAATAAATAAAACATTAAAAAAAATTTACAAAAACAAAAGCATATATCCTAATTATTTATGGAATTTACTTATAAATTACATACAGCTACTGCTCTACTCATATATACACAATAAAACACTCTAAAATTTAGATCTCAAAAGGATGAGATGCGAACACATATCAAATAGGTGGGAGTTTTCCCCACGGCTGGTGAACGCTCTCATGGATGCCGGAGATGCACGTGTAGGCGCGCCCCACTCCAAGCCCCTCTCCCCAGGGCCCCCGTCCAGTTGCATCTTGCTCCTGGACATCTCATAGCTTCAAGCTCAGGAAGCCAAAAGCTGAAAGTACAGCAGGAAGAAAACGCCCACAGCCCCTGCCAATGAAAATAACTCCCAGCCTTCTGTGACTAGGAAGCCGCACCTGTTCCCACCTCTCACAAAAGAGAAGTAATCCCAGTAAAGACTGTTCAGCAGAAGAGATCACTGGAAAAGCTTTACCTGTTCCCACATAAAAGAAGCAGGCTTCCTATTTTAAAAAATCACTCCACCCTATATACGCTTTCAGACCATAGGCCCGCTGGACTTACACCACACCATGCTGGTCTCTGTCACAGACAGAAATGCAGCTTGAAACCCAAGTGGGCAAGAGCATTGGAAGGTTGCACGGCATTCTAGAAACAGTAGACCTCTATAGGAAACCCGCTTCTGTGTTCAAATTCCCTCCTTTGTACCTTTCTGGCTTGAGTAAGTCATTTAACCTGCTTCTTAGGCTCCTCAGTTCTTAAATGGGAATAACATGTGCATATTACATAGCTTAAATGTATGATAAAACTCAAACATGACATTAATGGGGGTGAGAGTTCTATAAATTATGAAATGCTATATAAATGAAATAAAAACTTTTGTCCTCCTGCTATCGAAACAAAAGCTGAGAAACTGACAGAGCAATATATGCCCTTCTAGAGAAATCAGCATGTAAGTTAAATTTTCAAAGTCCACCGCAGACCCTTTGAGACCTGAAGATTGGTAGCCCACTGCCAATTCCCAACCGCCCAGCTACTCCTAGCTAATCTTGTGGGCGTGCCTGATGGAATATCCATCATGGAGCTAGGATTTCAGTAGAGGCCACTCACTGGAGTAGATTCTGTAGAGAGGTCACATCTGACCCCAGGGGGGAAGGCAGGCAGGAGCACAGAGCAATGCTGGCTCTGGCAGAGGCTTGGAGGCTATGGCGCGGCCTCCCTCTGATTCTGCGGAGCAGCTTTCAGCGCCTTCTGCTCAGTGGACATACCCGCACACGACTGAGCCACCTGTCTTCACAGATGAGAGTAGTGTCACTGAAGAAGCTCTGAAAGCTTTGGGGCCCTAAACCCCAATCGACAGCCCCCTGCATCCAGCAAACACCGACCAGAGATGTCTTTCATGGATCAAGCCATTGAAGATGACTTACACAAACATTTTTAAAGCTTCAGAATTTATTGCTGTACACTTTCGCATAGCATTGACTATGGAAATACTAATAGTGCAAATATTTATTTTGGACTTTGTAGCATTTGAGATCACAAAGCTTTTTGATATCGTTTGCAATCATTTATGAAGATTTATATTACTCAACTTAGCTTTAAAATTCAAACAAGTACTCATATTCAGTGAGATTACATAATGTTTCTAGATCTCTCTTCTAGAACAAAGAAATACACTGGAAGCCACCAGGGGCATTCCTTTCCTAGATAATACATACGTCTTGCAACACTTTTCTAACTGCAAGGCTTTGTTCATTTACAGATTCATTCCAATAAATATTTATTGACAAAACTGCTATGTGCTGGGCACTGTGCTAGGCTCTGGGGACAATAAGATGAAAAGATGCAATCTCTGCTTTCACGGTGCTTACAGTCTAAAAGTAGAAACAGACATGCAAACAAATGTACAATACAGTAAAGTGCTTCCACGGAGGTATTTACAAAGTGCAGTGGGAACTCAGAAGAGGGAAGAACACCTGGTTGGAGAAATCAGGGACAGCTTCCCAGAGGAGGTAGCCACTGAGCTGAGACTTGACCAGTAACCAGGAATTTGCCACGTAGACAGGCAGGCAAAGGGAATGACAGGCACGAAGACACAGAGACCCACGGGGCGCTCTGAAGGACCAAGTAATGTGGTTTTTCTTGAGTTGAAGGTGCATGTGGAGAGGGGCAGGATGAGCTAGACAAACAGGCAGGGATCAGATCATGAAGAGCCTTTTGATCATTCATCCATTTATTCAACAAACATGTATTAAGTGCTCACTATGTGCCAGGCACTAGCTAAACGCTGAGGTTGTACCAGGGAACAAGACAGACACATCCTCACTCTCGCGGAGCTTACATTCTAGTAGAGAGATAGACAAAAAGTCAACAAATAAATACAGATTGAGAAGATCTCTACAAAGGAAACAAACAGAGTGCTGAGGCAGAAAACGAGCATTACAGGGACAGAGAGTAGTTACAGTTACTAGAAAATGCCTCTTGGAAGTGACATAAAACTGACACCTGCAGGGGGTATAACAAAGGCATGCTCCAATGGGAGCGCTCACTCTGCACCAGGCACTGTGCTAAACGCTTTATAAACATAGCTCATTTAGTCCTCACGACGACTCTATGAGGTAGTAGTATTCCTATTTCACGGAGGAGGGACAGGCTCGGGGGATTAAGTAACCTGACAAGTCACACAAATGGCAAAAATCAAGGTTCAGACACAGGTTCTCTTCATTTCAAAGTGCTCACTCTTAAAAATTCTTAAAATTATTCTTAAAAATTACATGGAGAAGTGAGGAACTTCGAGTGAGGAAATGATACAGTCATTTGAGGACCATTCTGATGACTATATGGAGGAGGAGGAGGAATGGAGAAATAAGGAAACAGGAAGGAAGGAAGGGGGAGGAAGGAAAGAACTCACTAAAGTCCAGAGGAGAGGAAAGGAGTTGCATGACGGCAGTGGATGCAGGAAGGGAGAAGAGATGTGGATGGGTGTGTGAGAGGGACAGTTGATAGTTCTAATAGGACGACCGGACATTGTAAGCAACGAACAAGGATCACTCATGGGCACCTGCCTTGAGCAATTGAATGGGATATACTTCTACCCTCGTTAAGGGATGCAGGACTGTGGTAGATTCAGGGAATAAGATGATGAATGTAATTCTGGACGTGTCATCCTGTGGCTATCTTGGGAAGACCTGGACTTATGGATGGCCGCCAGTTGGACATCACGTAATGGCTTTCATACCTTGTTCTCTACCTGAGCAAAGTACATAAGAACAAAAATGGAAGTTGTATACGTGTCTACACTGTGTTTTTGCTTTTACCAAAGCTGTTATAAAAGCACGTGCATCTTGGTTGGATAGCTTTGTAAAAAGAACATAGGATCACCAAGGTGAAGTTACCCCAGGCTTGGTTACAGAAGAGAAATTATAGACCCGGGGGGAATCTAAGAAAAGCCTTTGGACATCCATTTTAAGTAGCCATACCAGTTCTTAAAAAATCAATATTAACCTCCCACAGCCACCCCGTTTGGGGCAGTCTGATGGGCCCAGAGCAGGCATCCTTGGCCAGCTGTCTGCCCAGAGTCTGCAAGTATCCAGGCTCATTTGCCAGTAAGACTGCTCTGAGGAAGCTGGTGGCATAAGGCCCAGAGATCAAAGCTGACGATAAATCAGGAATTCCAAGAAGGTGTTATTTACGTAGTTTGGCATAAGGTCCAGAGAGGCCGCAGCCCAAACCTAGCCAGTTGTATTGCTTTGACTGTTAATCCTCCCTTCCTCAGGAACCAGAAGGGTGCTGGAGGTAGTGGTAATAAAAGGTACATGTGACACTTATATGGAACTGGTCACAGCACGGACCACATCATTTCTCGGTCTGATTTTCTAAGAACTCAGAGTGAAGCAGGACATAAACCCTTCCCGTAGAAAGCTCTTATTTCCCAAAGTGTGTTCAAATTTGCTTATGACCACTCCCTCCTTTTCCTTGGCATCAGATTAACTTAAGTATGTTTTTGCTTTTAAAACTCATTTAATAATGTGCCAGTTGTAGTGAATAGGTTTCGAAGAATTTAAGTGGTACTGAAGTCACACTTGAGAGTTTCATCAACAAGAAAATAATACTGTGGAAGCCGGGGACTGGATGGAAAAGTATTACAGTCTGGCTCATTAAGCAACTCTGCCTGGAAAGTTGCCTCTCTCTGGAGCATAGGGTCTAACCCGCACCCGTTAACTCAGTCAGCCAGCAGACATGAGAAAAAGCTAAGTGTTCTAGAAAAAAACAACAGACATGGACTTCCAGTACCATCCAAAGGGTACCTGGGTGCCTGACTCCTGCCCAAGGGAAGGAAATGCTTTATTTTTACAGAACTAAAAGAAGTTCTAGTCACAAGCAAGGAAAAACAAAACAAAACAACAACCCTGACACATGCTAGATGGCAACTTAGAATTCGGGGGAAGCGGCACAGTTTTCGCGCTATCCAGAGGCGTATTGCAAATGTAGGAACTGTTCTCCACCACCTCCACTTGCAACCTAAGACCCAGGGATCACAGCTGATGGTAAATCAGGAATCCCAAGGGGGCTGGGGGGTTGGGGGGAGCTACTTATTATGTGTGCTCTTTAACAGAAAGAATTCCAATCAGTCTGTGAATATAATCATTTATTTGTCTTTACAGTGATGATGGAAGAATGTACAGGTGTCCTCTTTCAATAAAGTATAAAAATCTGTTTATATACAGTGAAGTCACAATAATCTTTAATTGGGAGATTTATTTGGTACTACTGATCGGTTCATATTAAAACAGGGGCAAACAAATATTTCACGTAAGTGCTACATTTCCAGTAGATTGCACCTGGCATCAAAAGCTCAGCTTCAACTTAAGCATCCTCCTTGATATTACAAAAGTCTAATTTTAAGTCCTAGGACTCAAAATAAACATCATTTTTTGAATAATAGATATATACATCAAAAATACATCTAAAAAGGCATTGGTTAGTGCTATTAAAAAGCTGTATGTGCTCGGGTTTGTTTTTTTTCTTACAGGCGAAACCCAGTGGAAACGCTTTTGTTCAATTCTAGAAATTTGCTCTTGGGGAAAGTTGGTCGAAAGTTACCTGTAAGGAAAAACAAGCAAATTTAAGTAATTCAATGATTTCTCAGGCGAGGGCAGCAGAACTTGAAAAAGTAGCTAGAGGCTAGACTTCACACTTAGAACCACACTTCCACAGTCTTAACATTTCATTACAGCACCGTGTACATAACAAGTGTTCAACATATGCTCTCATTCTTTCAAGTGCTTTAAATAACTTTATACTCCTTTCATTTTCAAAAGAGTCACATGTACTGCTCTGTATGCTAACACAAATACTATCTGTAATTAACTGAATCTGTATAAAAAGAGAAATCATCGGGCATACAAATGAAAAAAAGAATAGATACAGCCAAGTCCAAACATTTTTGAGAAAATTCAGAAAAATTTCCACTAACTGATTTACTTCAGAGCATTTACAGATGACAGATAAGCACCGAGGTTTTATTACTTCTCCTCGGTGAGACAGTACTGTGCATCGGCTAAAGGAACTATACGTGATCCCGGATCTCAGTTGTAGCTACATATTCTAAAACCTTTGTTTTTATAGTTTTCTTCTTCTTGTGTTCACTCTTACGATTTTGATAATCCAGGTACTCCTCTATGACTGTAAAATTTTAACACTGTCTCAACCTGTTATGGATATACATACACATATATCAAATAGGGGCGCCTGGGTGGCTCAGTCGGGTAAGCATCTGACTTCGGCTCAGGTCATGATCTCACAGGTCATGGGTTTGAGCCCCATGTCCAGCTATGTATTGACAGCTCAGAGCCTGGAACCTGCTTTGGTCTCCCTCTCCCCCTCACCCACTCACACTCCATCTCTCCTGTCTCTCAAAAATGAATAAACATTAAAAAACTATTAAGTAAAAATAAATATAAAATAAATAAAGGCCCACCTTGCTGATAAGGAGCAGTAGAAAGAGCCGTGCCGGGATGAGAGGACAGACCTACACGGAATCGTGTCACAGGCTCCATCTCTTACCCGCCATGACCTACCCCTTGGATCGAGCTAAGCCCTACCTACTTCACAGGTTATTACATCACGGGGCAGTGCTCTGGTTTGTGAAACACTTTGGGACCAGGGCAGGCTACATGAATGAGGTACATTTAATCCTGGTAACTAAGACGTACTTCTAATTCTTCTACAACCTTCAAGCCTAATGGCTTGGGGTTCAATAATAGCATTCCCCAGTTTAGGATGTGATATCCATATTCTGAATCTCTCTCTACCCAAGATGCCAAAATAATGGCTACTGTAAGTATATATTAAAACCCTAATCATTCAATATTAATTAGTTTGTCTCCACCATTAAACACATTTGTGACAGACAATGAGCAATGCTAGCATTTATTTATTTATTTATTTATTTATAACGTTTATTCATTTTTGACAGAGAGACAGACTGTGAGCGAGGGAGGGGCAGAGAGAGAGGGAGACACAAAATCCAAAGCAGGTTCCAGGCTCTGAGCTGTCAACACAGAGCCTGAACTGGGGCTCGAACCCACAAACATAAAGATCATGACCTGAGCTGAAGTCAGACACTTAACCTATTGAGCCACCCAGGACCCCACTGCTGGCTTTGATATGAGCAAAGTGCCTACTCCCTAAAACCCATGCTTGCTCACACTGCCTCGATATCCATCCGCGAAGTAAGCAAGGATCTAGTGAAACCTCAGTTAGTAGACCCCTGATTAAACTATCTTCGGAGAAAAGTCTGAAAAACATCAAATGCTAAAAGTCGCTGAAAAGGAGGGCTCTCCTGGAGTCCGTTTCGACGCGGCCCAGGCACAACCATCCCAGTGCCCGCATTGCGCTCCAGAGACGGCGCGGCCGAAGCCTCCAGACAGAAGAAACATGCTCCAGACCTTCCTCTGAAGGACTGACACAGACCAAGCACACTCATCAAAGCCCATAAATCACATCCTGGCCAGAGTGGAAAACAAGATTCAATACCAACACGGCGTCTTCCTGTCCTCAATAAGGGAGGGGAGAAAAAAGCCTTAAAATAGCACTGAACTGGATTCCAATGGTTGTGTGTGTTCAGGAAACTGTCCCCAAATGGTGATGCTATCGCTGACTACATGATGTGAGGCACTATAATTATTACCTGATTTCTGTGTCACTGTGGCATGAGCCATTCCCTGGGTTAGGACAAAGGCACTGATGGGAAGGGAAGGTTGAGTGAACCATTTACTCAGCTTCCCTGCACACAATACCCTGTCTGTGCTTGTACCAAACAGGCCCGTGGCCACCCCCTGTGAAAACCCCGGAGTGATCGCCGTCACTTCCACTCAGTCACCTGGTCAAGCTGATTCTGTCTCCAAACACATCTCAGACCGACCTCTGCTTTTCCTCTCTTTCCCTGCGCCCACTGCCAACACTCCTGTGAAGCTAGCGTCTCTCCTGCTGCCAGACTATGACAGCCTCCTCACTAGCCACCCTGCTGCCAGGCCCCGCTCTGGTCCTCTCTTCCACACGGCAGCCAGAAGGATCCTGTAAATAAGCACATCTGACTGTGCTCCTCAGCCTCAGTGGATTCCCACTAGCTTTCAGGTTAAAGCTGGAAACCCTTACCAATAAGCCATCGGCGTGCTCAGATCCCCCCACCCCACAGTCTCCCAGGCTCCCCAGCCCCACTGCACACCTGCCGTGGCCGTCTCTTCTTTGTTCTCCAAAGGCACCAACTTCTTGCTCTTTCTTTTGATGGGAACACTTCTAACAGAACTCTGACCTATTGCTGCTTGCCCTTGAGGCTCAACATGAACGTCACCTCCTCACAGAGGCTTTGCTGACCCTTTCCACCATACCAGCTCCCCTGCCATCAGCTCCACCGGTACCTCTGCTTTGCCTCTGCAGCACTTATCAAGTTGGTAAGTACGGATGTGGTGAGCATTTGGTTCATACAACTGTACGGTAAGTGCCGTGAGCAGAGGGACTGTGTGACTGTGGCCACTGCTGTGATTCCCGGACTAGCATCAAAAGCAAGAATGACTAAGTGGGGCCACGTACAGGTCGCCATATTGAACGGGACAGGGAAGACAGGTTCAAAAACAACTAGGAGTCAGAACTCTAACTCACTCTGTTCTCTCTCTCTCTCTCTCTCTCTCTCTCTCTCTCTCTCCCCATGATGCCTCAGTTTTGGCTTCCAAGGACACAAGCAAGTAACTGGCTTATGGGGGACAGAGAGTAACACACGGCCTGCCAAAGCCAAGCAGGATGGCAGTTGGGAAGCAAGATGCCACATTAACCCCTGGAGCCTGAACCACAGCCATTGAAAGAGAATATATACCCACCAGGACAGAGCCTCTGACACTCATGTGAGCTCACAAAAGGGTCCAAGTTTGTATGTTGTAAGGTAAATTTTTTATTATCCTTTAAAATGCCCTTCTCATGCTCTCTGCATCAAGTCTGTGCTAAAGAAAACCTACTTTATCGTCCTAATTTTCAAGAGGGGACAACAGACTCCAGGGAGGTAGTGTGGCAGGGATGACAGCCACCTTCACCACCTGCGACCCCTCTCCTCTACTGGGAAGACTCTGCTTCCTCTAAGGACACAAGGTAGGCACTCCACCCAGCAGTAGAGAAGGGAGGTCAGGTTCCTTGCAAGTGGCTTCAGGGCTATGAATGCCTTCACCTCATTAGGACAAAAGGCTGATTCTTAAACAGAGGCCAAACAGCACCCACTCACAACTGCAGGGGCAAAAGCAAGAAAATCAACCACAGTCCAGGTACACGTCTCTCCCTCCTGCTCTCAGTTTACCTGATCATATTCTTAGGCTTCATCTCCACTGTCCATTTCAATATCCATTTCTTCCGTATCAGCAGCTCGTGACAAGATGTCCGCCATCAGTGCTTCTTCCAATTTTTTGCGTACTTGTTGTACTCGCTCTTCCTGTTTCCTTTAAAAAAAAAAAAAGAAAAGAGTAAAAGTGCACTGATGATCTGGCAAGTACTGGAAATATGCAGCTGCTACTACAGTTTATCTTTAGTTCAGAATCATGAAAATTCTGGAGAGTATATTTCCTTCTCTTTAACTTTGCAAAACTCTCTCCTACCCCCACAAAACCAAACTGCACAGGAGGCGAGCCTTGCCAAAAAGAAGAGGATTCAGACAGGCAGGTACCCCGCACCTCACAGAGAATCCTGGCAGGAGTAGATTTATTGCAGTAAACTGTTCTTCAACTTCAAAAGTTTCAAGTATGTGAAGATTTGGGGCTGTTGCTTAAGGGAGATTAGAAATAACTTGAAAGCAGGGATACAAGAAAAGTTACATGGAAGATAGAGAAGGGGAAGAGACTCATTCAATACAGCACAGAGAAGGTGGGGGAAATGGGGGCACGACGAAGTGTGGCGTTCTAGGTCTCAGAGGAAAGCGGTCAGCGCTCTCTCCCACGCTCCCAGTCCCAATCACGAAGAAACTGAGACCACACGATCCTCGTACCAAGGGGAGAAACCAAACAGCATCTCAACTGAGATGAGCTGAGGAGTTAAGAACACACCACAAGTTTCTCCGTGTCTTGGGGATTGCGGCGGGACCTCAAAAGTGAAATTTAGTAACGCAGTCATAAAAAGAGGTTCTGAACCCTTTGGTTGGAAACAAGGCACAGGAAGAAAGTCTGCTGGTACGTACTTTAGGTCTAAACATCAGACTGAATTCCAGAGTAGCTCCCTGATAGTGCAAGCGAGCGATTCCTAAAACAGTTCTAATGAGCACAGGCAGCAAACAGAAATTCACATCCAGAGCCAAGCAGAGAGGCCACGGCTGAGGACACATGTGAGAAGGGGGAGCGCTGGGAAGGAAGAGGTTGGTTCAGGAAAACCAAGACGAGGGAAGAAGTAAAGCCACAAGTGGAGCATTCGCCCTGACTCCCGAGCAGGACAAATCACGTCCTGAGGTCAGAGGAAAGGTGGATAGGACGGATGTAGACTGGGACATGGAAGAGCCCAGTGACAAGTAAGAGACACAACAAGCAATCCTGAGGGCTCTAGAGGGGGATAAAAGTGATTTTTCTCTGTGGATATTGAGGAAAATGAAGTGCCGCACTGCCCCAAACCTGGGAGAGTGGCAGGGCAGGAGGGTGATATTCTGGAAGACCATGCAAAGATACGGTGAGCGTGCACTTCTTGTGTCCCTGACCAGCTGTCAAGTCACCCGTGCGGTGCTGTATTCCAGACTGCACGTCTCTTTATCTCAAGAGACTAGGTCCAAAGTGAGAAGCTAACATAAAAACTATATAGCCACAAACACTTTAGATGTCCTCTTTACTAAAGTCCAGAAACAGCACAAAAAGTTAAAAGGTATAGGGTTCCCCTTTATACATGAATTTTCACCTACAGGGAGGCTGTCACTGAGTTAGCCTCAGCCCCACAGCCTCTGCCACGTTAAAAGAAACTGGAGTTGAACAGATTTTCATGTAGTTGGGGCAGGGTCAAGAACACATTGTTTATTTCTTACAGAGTCAGTCTTGCCTCGGGCTCCGTGACTCAAGGTTTATGACAAATGGCATATCCATCTCAGTGGCAATCTCTCACTCCTAGTAATAGGGTCTGAGAATCTACACAAGTGCCCTAGAGTAATCTCATTAGGAAGAAAATAGAGCAAATCTAACGTTTGCCATTGCTTCTCTTTTGTCTGGAACACTCCTTCCCGTACTCGTGCAAGCTGAAATAAAGCATCTGGCCACTGCGGTAGGCAGAATCTCAACACAGTCCCTGCCCCTGGACAGACTCCTTGTGCAATTCTCTCCCCTTTAAAGCTGGCAGAACTTGTGAATGGGCTGGGATGTCCCTCCACGATTAGGCTACTAATCAATGGGACCTTGAGTTAATCAAAAGAGATTATCCCCGAGGGCCTGACCTCATAAGAACAACTCTTACAAGGGGCTATGCCCTTCCTGAAAGAAGCTGGAGGAAAATGTGGAGGGAACCTCAGGGCCAGAACTGCCATCAGCCTCACATGGCTGGGGACAGCCCCAGCCCACATCCAACCCCAAAGGCCCCAGTACTACAACTACAAGGAAATGGATTCTGCAATAATCATAGAAGCTTGAAAGAGGATCTTAGAAAAGAATGCAGTCCGACACTTTGGTTTCAGCCTTGAAAGACCCTGGGCAGAGAATCCATTGAGTCCAGCCCAGGCTTCTGGCCTACAGAACTGTGAGCTATATATGGGGAGGTGTGTTAGGCTGCTGAGTTTGGGAGGACTTGTTACTCGTATTACAAAATATCCAAGAATTAAAATGTTACTGAATATGCTGAAAATATATATATATTTAATGTTTAGATCTTTAGTTGAAGTTTAATATAATAGAATTATTGGCAGGGAGCCTGGATGGCTCAGTCGATTGAGTGTCCAGCTTGGGCTCAGGTTATGATCTCATGGTTTGTGAGTTTGAGGCTTGCATCGGGGTCACTCCTGTCAGTGCAAAGCCTGCTTCAGATCCTCTGTCCCCCTCTCTCTCTCTGCCCCTCCCACCCCCCTCTCTCTCAAATAAACATTTTTAAAAAAGGGAAACAGAATATTGGCTGTACAACTAGAGAAAGGGTAATCATTCCATTTGCAGTAATTTATTTTGAACCTGTACTGATTCAATAAGAAATGTCTGCATAATAATTTGTTATGACAATTAAATCAAATGGATGATTTGTTAAACACGTTACCCTAAAAGGAAATCACGGAGATCTGACTTTAAGATAGTCTGCTGCACGACCCGAAGACCTGCCTGCTGAAGCTATCGGCACTCCCGTTCCCGTGGCGTGCCCCAGAGGCCCTCAGTGGATGCCCACAATGCCCTGGCAGAACCCCTCCTGGTTTCCCTGGTGCTCCTTAGATAGGGAAGAGCTTGTCTCCAGAGTAATTTGCTTCCTCATGGTAAAAATAATCCAAAGGTCAAGTCGATTCCTCGTCTTGATTTTACATTTTGTTTTTCTTAAAATTCATTGCAATTCCATGCAATCAATGCACGTGAATGCAACTTTGAGTCATTTCACATCTTTGCAAAAGGAATTACTTTAAAACCTAGCAAGGGCTTTCCAGTTACAAACCGAGGTAGACTCGTGCATTTCAAAACATTCTCATGCCAACTTTTCATGGATTTAGGGGAAAAAAATACAAATATAAAACATTTTAAAGTTTTATGATTCAAAACTGCCACCTGCTGGTTCTGTCTAGGAATAATACTCCAATAAAACTTTCTGATTTAACATTCAGAGGACAGAAATAATGAAGGATATGTATGCATTGTCCTACTTTTAAAGAAAATATAACACACTAGCATCTCATTATAAGGCAATGATACTCTAGTTCGTAAATCCCATATAAGAATTTCTTTCTGGTCTGAATATCTGGAATAGTCTGCTTCTTTTGAACAATGGTCTGCTCATAGTTTCTGGGTATTATCAATCTGAATTGTACATTTTCTTTTCACTATTTGCTGCTAAAAACCTAATTTGTGGTGCAGTCTTAGAGTAAAAGATGATAAGAAATGCAACTTGTGTCCCCTCCTTACTCCTGGCTCTGTTTTACTGCTTTTTGCTTTACCCTTTGTTTCATCTTTGCTTCTCATCTCGCTTCTGTGTGTGTGTATGTGTGTGTGTGTGTGTGTGTGTGTGTGTGTGTGTGTGGTCACCTTAAATCTTTACTTGAAACAAGATGAAGTGGAAGTAAATAAATCTCTAAACTGAGGGTAAGAGAGTAAACATAATCAAGATAAGCAAAGTGACCTCTGAGAGCACAACTCAGCTTAAAGGAGCATGGTTACAATCTGCTGTAAAGAGGAGACTGCTCTCCAGGCACACCAATGCAGAAAGCAGTCACGAAAGGCATCACTGAATGGAAGGGTTTCTTTAGAGCAGGAGGCATAACCCCAAAGTGCGAAAGACACTGCAGTTAACAATGTGTAGACAGTCCAAGTGATGTGTCCTTCGGACATGACCATGATGTTCCTTCCACCTGTTTTCAAGCAGGTGTTTGTTTTAAACATCCTATATCACCTTCCATTAATTTCACAAAAGAGCTACTTAAAAAAAAGTGAAACTTTCTGATTGATTCATCACTTACCAGATGGGCCACAGGGATGAAGAGGCAGTATAAAGATTATCAAATATAAAAAACCAAGTTTTAGAAGTCATATTAAACGACCGTACCTAATGTCTTCGTCTGTGACAATGAAAGCCTTGCAGAGGGGTTGAGACGTGTTCAGCCAGACAGCGGGGTTCTTCTCCACGGCCGGGGAGGCCTGCCCTGTGATGGGTGCAGAGCTGGTGTGCAGAGCACTGGCGACAGCAGACAAGAGGGTCTCGTCATTACTACCTGGACCGACTCCTGCAATCAGAAATACAGTCTAGTTCAAGGAAACTTCTAGATGTGCTAATAGACAAATCTTACATAACCTAAAACAATGGATATTTTTGTGTTTGGTTGGGATCATATATTTAAAAGGGTAATATCATATCTACTGAACAGTTATCATATACCAAAGATTAACATTAAAAAAATAGTAACAAGTGCATCTGGGGGGTTCAGTCAGTTGAGCATCCGACTTCAGCTCATGAGTTCAAGCCTCAGATCAGGCTCTGAGTCTGTGTCTCCCTGTCTCTCTCTCTCTCCACCTCCCCTGCTCGCACTCTCTCTCTCTCTCTCGAAAATAAAATAAACATTAAAAAATAAATAAATAGTAGCAAAATGGCTGAGCATTTTAATGAAACTTTAACACAACTTCAAAATGCACTTTCCAAGGTACTAAACTGTTTAAAGTTGGCTATACTTCCTAGAGCAGAGTTAATCACTTTAATGATCTAAATCCCTTCTGAAGGCACATCATAGTCGAGCTTCCCTATTAATGCATCCCTCAAGTCCTAGAAGAGTTTCTCCTGTAGGTTTCAACATTCATTTCTGGCAATATCTCAACACTCTTCTTTCGTTTGGGACTTCAACGGAAAAGCCAGTGCAAGCCTGCTGTACCTGCAGCTTTCACATCTTTTTCAGACATCTAACAAAATATCCAAGTTAATAAGTTAACAATTGCACACCTTGACTACCTGTAGGAGACTGGCACCAGGACTGCATTTAAATGCACTGCTTCAAGTCCTAAACTTACTAAACCAGTGAAAGCAATAATATCCAAGAAAACAGAGGGACGTGATAATGTTCTAACCATGAATTATGAGAATTTTTGAGCAACCCACACTATACCAATGTTTAGAAGCTAAAGTTCTAATACCTGAAAAACAATGTTTCCCTAGAATCAGAATTAACACATGATATGACAGGCACACTAGTTAACTGATTTCTACACCCCCCAGACCCCACTTGCTGCTGTTACTGGACCAAAGTGCAACTGTTCCCAGCAGTCTGTGCATAGTTGTTAGTGGTTCTTCTGACAAGAGGAAGAGTGAAAGAGCACGCATTATGGCCAGATGTTGCTGTGAGCAGGAAGCTTGAGAAATTGTGCCACTCGGCTTACATTTGGTGCTGAAGGCAGCACATGGCTTGATTTATACGACGAACCTAACCTAAAGCCAAAACTGTTACACAGAAAAAAATCTGAAACATCCCTGCAACACACAGGCTCTTCAAGTACCTTCTCCCTGGGTTTACAACAACACAAGACGGACGTCATCCAGAAGGCACTCAATCCCCCAAAGTAAAGATACCGTCTCAACCATTTCTGACTCCTACAGCATCTAACACAGAGCCTGGCACACAGTAGATACTGCTCAACTGAATTTGGATAATACCTTGAAGACCTTTAGGTAGTTCCATGGTTTTTATAATTTGTTCTGTTACATCTGATGCACTAAGTCCTTGTAGCCTCTTCTCCCAGAAAAGCTGTAAGGCAAAACATCACTGTTAATAGACATTCTTGGAACAAGAAAGTAGCGCATCGATGCTGCTGAATGATGAAACTGAAATCATTTCAAGACTTGCCTAATTTCCCTTTTGTCCTTACATATACTAAATGATACTCCAAATATGAATTTCAACATGTCATAATTCTTTCAAATGATATTAATCAAAAAATGTTTTATTTATGCAATCTAGTCACTTATTACAGTACTATAGATCTTTATATGCTATATATTATGTGTAGTACTTCATAAGGTATCTTCCAAAGAATATAACTTGAATTATTAAAGATTCATTTGGCATGAAAATTTGATGTTATAATTTATCAGGGAAAGAAAACAAAGCATATTATAAATACTCCTTTGTCCAATATCATTAGGGAAAGAACCACCTGTGTGACTCTTCCCCAAAACTGAGGTTCAGTATTTAAGGGGTCAAGAGCCAGTTTTTATGAAAACTTTTCTAAAATGTTTTGCATGCTTCCTTGCTTTTTGAACAGGCTGTCATGTCCACGGGTGACTCTCTCCCTGTTGTGCAGAGCCCAGATCACCGCAGTCACTTGGTGACCCCGCGTCATCCTTCTGGACATGAGGCAGCCAGCCCACTGAAGGCTCTCGTGCTCTAGGGGGCCACTGAGGTGTGCCATTGCTTATTCAAGCACTAACTGGTCCGAGACAGTTCTGCTGTTTGATTTTTATATCCTTTCTATACTTTCTCTCTTAGGTAGCTATTACTTCTCAATAATGGCATTCATCTGTTCAACATGTATTTACTGAGCTCCAACTACATGCTGCCCCACGGATGCGTCAAAAAATGAGACACGCTGTGTCTCTGTCCTCAAGATTTATCTCCTTTCTAGTCTGTTTCTTATTCACTGTAGCCCAAAAAATAAATAAATAAGTAAAACAAAGCAAAACCAAACAAACACAAAACAGATAAAGGAATTCCTTAAGACTCTATACTCGTCTGTAATCCCAGATACCCGTGTCTTGTCAAAAGCAGGCACTAAAAAACACTGGTACTGAAAAAAATACTGAATGCCTGAATATGGGAATAAAGGACTCAGAAGGAGGATCCCGAGGGGTGCACAAATCCAAGTTGAAACCCCAGTTCTAGATGTCTAAACCTTCAACTACCTCTTCTTGTAAAATGTGACGGTAATGAGGACCACATAAGATTAATGTGGGGGTTAAATAAGGCAATGTATGTAAAGCACTTGTCACGGGGAGTCGGTGCAAGGTTTAGCATATTTACTTTTAGCAAATTTTGGCCACTCTGAGCGCTTATATTCTGACTTCTAGATCTGTGAGAAGAATCGGGAAACTGCCAAAATCTCTTTGTGGCAAAAGAGTCATATGCTGGCTCTTTAATAAACTCATTGCTAGCAGCAAGAGCAACCTGCAACAGAACGCCTCACTCTCCTCTGAAGACCTTTGGTATATGGTAACAACTCCATACATCACCCTGTAAATTACGTCATCGGCAGAATATGTGGTCACGGGATACGAGGACATGAATGCATTCATTATCAAGGGTGAAAAATAGTTAGGTGAAGGTAATAATTGATAAATGTGATAAATGACCCAAGAAACCCCATCTGCTATTTTCTTTTTGTGGGAAATAATATCATCTATGCGTTGATTATCACAACTATGGGGAAAAATAACAAGGAAAACAAAAGCCAGTTAATTCCTAATGAAACAGGAAAAGTATTCAGAGAAATCAGTGAGTATGAGATTAGTAAGCACCTTTAAAATAAAAATATAACTTAATTTACAAAAGAAATCAGCACTACCAAAAAACAAAATATAGAGATTATGTACAGATATGATTTCTAATATTTTATACAAAATTCCAATGCTAGATATCAAAACTTCAAATTTTTACATTCTATAATTTTTAATTCTTAATTTTTAAATTCCTATTAACTGAAAGGAAAACGGTACAAAATTTATGAAGGAAAATTTCACAAAATAAACCTTGGACTGAGAAACGAGTGTATGGCTCTAGGTTACAAGTATCACCACATGCCATCTGACAGCCCTCAACTAAGTCTGAAGTTGAATATGACATACACCGATGACTGTAGAAACGAAATGCTTGTGCCATGAAAACGGAGACACGTGGATTTACGTAAGTGGATGCGTGTAGGTGAGCATGCATTTCTGCCCCACTCACGTGCCCCAGAGGAGATGGGGGACGTGGGAGAAGGAAAAAAGGCTGGTTTGATCAAAGAAAACATACAGAGCATGCGGGTCACCACTGCCCCGCTCTCCACCCTTTCTACCACTAATTCAACACCTAATTTTTGTGAGAACTGAAACAGTCTTCATGAGATAAATGTCTGTTTACAAATCTACATGTTCCTACCTCATGCTCCCTATGTTCAACTTCTGCTTTCTTTCTCTGGTTTGGGGCTGGGACCTTCTTTATGTTTTAAAATATTTTTAAAATTGACATGGGCATTATGTTAAGTGAAAGAAGCCAGTCATTTACACGCTGTATGATTCCATTTATACGACATTCTGAGGAAGAAAACCTATACGCATGGCTGCCAGGGTCTGGGGTGGAGGGCGGGTCTGACTGCAGAGAGCCAGCACGAGGGAATTCTCTGGGTGCTGGAACTGTACTGTTTTTATCCAGCTGCTAGAATTACCGTTTTCTCTACTTTCCCAGCCAGTTCCTCAAGGAATGATACGTGCTAACTCCATCTCCCATTTCAACTTGATTACCCATCCCATTCTCCATGAACTGTCACCAAATTTACTCTTGGAGACAGTCAGCTCCTGTCACCAAATTCAATAACCTTTTCTCTTTCTCTCTGGTCATTTTATAACCTTGCATGCTGTGGAGAGGTACAGCGAAGGGAGAAGTGTTCCTCTGCCTAACTTTAAAGTTTTCTGATCTGCTCCTTTATGAATTCCATGTTTTCATTAGGAGACAAACTGTGGCCATCTGGAGTTCTTATCACATTAAATGTGTAAGGAGTCTCCCTCTGTGACCACTCTCCCGCCTCTTCCACCACACCCTCACAAGCCCTCTTGCTCTCATAAATCCTAACTTACCCAATGAAAATCGGATTTCACCTGCCAAATCCAATGATACTCTCAAGGTGACCTTGTGGCCTGGTGTGAAGCCAAATCATCAATGCAATACTTTTAAGGAGCAGTCATTTAATATTTGAAGAAACTCCCAAAATGTGCTATCACCCACAGCTATTATATCCCCTTCTAAGTCCCCACTAATGAGACCCTCCAGGTGCCTCTAATACCTTGTTTTCTTTATCACCCTCTACTATATAAGAAAACTGGAGAGAGCTCATGTATGCATGACACAGTGTCGCCACGAGTCTGGGCGATGCCTGATCCAGGAGGCTAGCTGATGGGGAAGCAGAGGCTGGGGCCTAAAAGTCATCTAAAACCACAAAAGTGTCTAAAATATCAGTGACAGGAGTCAGTACAGCTTTGGAAGAATCCCTTCCCCAGAAAATGGAGTTCATGTCCACAAAGATGCATGTACCTCTATCTTGGAGTCCCAGGGGACAAACATGGTAGTGTTATGAAAGCTATTCTTTAGTGAGATGATCAAATCTGTTTTCTGAAAGCAAACCAACCCAGAATACAACCGTAGCATTTTCTTAACTGCTGTGGATTTAACTGAGACTTTGGGAGATTTGTTCAACTTGCCTTATGGAGGACATCCAAAAACAAGGGGGAGGAGGGAACAGGGATCGCAAAGCAACTCCTCACAACCATACAAAACACACCACCCCTGTTCTGATGCACTAGGAACTTGGGCTAGTCATGAGAGATCTGTGCTCTTCTGGGGAAGTCAGAACAAGACGGTTTACTGGAAAAAGGTAATTAGAGGATCACTCCAGATTCAACAAATATTCTTTTAGTGGCCATTATACACAAAGTATTTTACCAGGCACCAAGGACAGTTAACAGGGTAACTGGTAATCACTGCCCTCTAGGAGCTTACTTACTGCTTGTTGGGACATCAGCAAAACTCTACAAGATAGACTGTGACACCCGCAACAAAGAAGAGTGGAAATGAACTTCAACTTGGGAGAATCTGGGAAGGCTTTTAGGAAGAGGTAGCTCTTTAAAAAAAACTGTAAGAATTCTACAGAGGACGAAAGACTATGCCAAGCCAAAGAAATCACTTAAGCAAAGGCAAGGAGGTGAGACAGAGTAGAGGTCACTATTTCTAAGTGTTCTTATACAGAGGAAAAACCAGAGTGACTAATTTTAAATACATGTTCCAAGGTCTCAGCCCTAGAGATTCTGTTCGTAGGTCTGGGGTTACGGGGCTAGATTTATGTTTATTTTACAAGTGTCTTAGGTGATTCTGACACAAGCCCAGGGATCTCAGTTTGAGAAAGGCTGGTCTGGTTTGGGTTGAAAGAATGGCGGGGGCGCCTGGGTGGCTCAGTCGGTTAAGTCTCCAACCTCGGCTCAGGTCAGATCTCACGTTCGTGGGTTCGAGCCCCGCGTCAGGCTCTGTGCTGACAGCTAGCTCAGAGCCTGGAGCCTACTTCCATTTCTGTGTGTCTCTCTCTCTCTCTCTCTCTCTCTCTCTCTCTCTCTCTCTGCCCCTCCCCCTCTCATGCTCTGTCTCTCTGTATCAAAAATAAATAAAAAACATTAAAATTAACAACAACAACAAAAAAAGAATGGCGGTGCACACATAGGGCTGGTGTATACTGATCACCAAGATCTCCCAGTTTTAGTCCTGATTATATCAGAAAGTAAAAAATATATTACTCTATTTTGTTCTTACAGAGCACTGAAGGAAGATACTTGCCTTTCTCTTTTTCATTGTAGGAAGACATGTGTCTTTTAAAAAGTATATGTAAGAGTGTACCAAACTGTTTAAGTGTAAATAGAGAAAAGGCTGGCCTCAAGTTCTTTTGGTGCCCAGTCATATTCTCTTAGTGGAATAAGAGAAGGAGGAAGAGGACAACTATCACTTATCCCCAAGCCCGTCCACAGGCCTGGCACTGTGCTCAGTGCATTACGTACAGAAATCCTAGTAATGTTTCCTATAGCATTTTGAAGAAGACATTATCAGTTCCGTGTATAGTCACTTACCAATGGTTATGTAACTGGTCAGTGGTGCAGCTGGAACTGACACTCAGGGCAGATTAAACAGCCCTAATCTTAATAATAAAAGCTCTGGAAGAGCATTTCCATATGTGGCTCTGTGTTAGATCACAGCCCAGGTAACAGAGCTCAGACCCTTCCATTCATGAAATCAAAGGCTGACAAAAGCTCAATAAATATGAAGAGGAGCATCATGTTACTCTTAGTTCATTGGCCTGTTAAGTAAGACTGTGTAAGTCGTCAATTGCAGGCACTCTGTGCTGATGCCTGCCCCCTCCTCAGGCAGAATTAAGAGGCCCAGGCTTGTACTATATTTAGATTAAAGCCAGCATAGTTTTAAGAAGATATCAAATCATAATTTGGGGTAGCTTACATGATAAAAACCAAAGAACTGATGTATATTCTCTGCAAATGAACTTTCTTAGAATTAACTGCAAATATCAACCCCACTGAATATCAAATTTTTATTTGGTAGATGGGAATTAAAGTCTGAGATCCCCTACTCCAAGAAAACATTTTCAAATAAATCCACTAACAATAGAGTGTAACAGGTATTTCACAAAACAGGAGACAGGCTATGAATTACTAAGTATACATAACTGAAAGTTTTTGAATTTTTTCTATAAGAATACTGTTTTAGGTTAATTATATTAATATGTTTCTCATGAAACATTGAAAAGCATGTAGATCAATATACCAATATTATTTTCATCCACCATTATATTCAATTTGAAAAGCACTGATGTGTCTGTGTCGTGTTTATGAAAAATTCACTGATGAAAAGAAACTGACCTTCTGTTTATACTCCTAACATCAACTTGACAGTCAACTCAGAGGGCAGAAGATTTAACTTCTGAGTAGCAGAGTGAATGTCAGGGCTTGTGTTCAAAGTCACTTGCTTTGTCACTTAGTAGCTTTACAAAGCTAAAGAACTCAACCTGTCTCAATACCAGTTTCCAGTTCTATGGGAAAGGACAATAAAAACAATCCCAAAGGGTTATAGAAACTAAATGAGGAGGTTTTACAAACAACTTGAACATGCCTAGTACAGAGCAAGTATTATTTTACCACATTTCTCCAAGTCTTTCAGCACACTGATCATACAACAGCATTCAAAAAGCAGTTGGGTCATCTTATTACAACTAATAAATATAAACAAATCAGAAATTAATCAACGCTGAAAGGTGAGTATTCATACATGAAGACTGAGCACATGCGTACAAATCTGCTCTTCCCTCCCAGATTTTTAGCTGGGGGGTTTCTTTCTACAAGAATTTAAAAACTCCTCCTTTTTCCTCTTTCATCCAAGCCAGACTGTCTCTTACCTAGACCAAAGCTGGTTGGGAGAACCCTGGTGAGCAGGACCAGTTACATTATTTGCAGGATCCAGTACAAAATGAAAATGAGAGGTCCCTTGTTCAAAAAGTATTTTTCCCCCCTGGGGACTATTTATTTTATTTTTTTTTCCATAATCTTTTATTCTCAAATTGTTTTCCATACAACACCCAGTGCTCTTCCCCATACGTGCCCTCCACCATCACCACCACCTCTTTTCCCCCCTCCCCCTTCAAAAAGAATTAAGAATTTCACAACAGCAACAGTTAGCATTCAATCAGGCTGAATGAACCCATGCAGCACAAAAAAGCCTTCCCTTAACTCCTTGTTAAAATAGAATCTTTCATCCCTCCTGCCACTCCTCATTTGGAAGACCGTGAAAGATCACTGCCAAGGCTCTCCCCAGTCCAGCAGTAGGAGTGAGGAAGGAGGGAAGCCCAAGCAGTGAAGAAACCACACTGGGGAAGAACGAACAGAGCCTCAAGAAGGATCAGAATTTTGTTCTATTTAAAGTCCAGCAAATAACATAACATGGGTAGCTTTTAATTAAGATTTCCTGAAACTGTAATTTTCTTGTTATTTTTACTCCATCTATTTCTATGTTGTGATGATAGTGAAGCCCTTAGAAAAACCTCAAAAGGTCTCTGAGCTTATTTCAAGAATAGAAGGTTAAGAGGGGTGCCTAGGGGGCTCAGTCGGTTAAGCGACCCGCTTCGGCTCCCTCAGGTCATGATCGCACGGGTTCGTTGGTTCGAGCCCCGCATCAGGCTCTGTGCTGATAGCTAGCTCAGAGCCTGGAACCTGTTTCGCATTCTGTGTCTCCCCTTCTCTCTGCCCTTCTCCTGCTCACGCTGTCTCTCTCTCCCTCTCTCTCTCAAAAATAAATAAAACATAAAAAAATAAAAAAAGAATAGAAGGTCAGAGAGAATCAGGGAACACAGACTACACTTCAGTCCTGCTGTTACAAGCAAGAAGAAAAGGGGGCGGGGCCGAAGGGGTGGGGACTTGAACCAGGAACAATGGCGTATAAAGTAGTTTCTCAGTCTTGGCCTCATTAGCATTTTGGATTGGAAAATTCTTCGTTGTGAGTGCTCAGCGACATCTCTGGCCTATACCTGCTATACCAGCAGCACCGCCCCAGCGGTGACAACCAAAGGTGTCTCCAGACATTGCCAAATTTCCCTGAGTATGGGGGGAAGGGGAGGCGGTACAAACTCAGGCAGGCAGAGAACCGCTGGTTCAGAGAAAGACAAAGAGGGCAGGGTGGGAGACTTACAATGCGAGCGGCCCAAACCTCACAGCTGAAAGGAAAGAGGAGCCCTCCGCCAACTCCTTTCTCAACTTTCAAGAGCCCCAGCTTCTCACTCCAGGACCTTGTAAGAGCCACCCTAAGTGGCCTGGAGCTTGGTGCCTCTTGGGTCACTGCCAGATGAGGGTGTAAGATAAAGCAGTGGGAGAAACATTTCTGAAGAATTGAAATTTAAGGCACTTCAAGATAGAAACATGGTTCTAAACAGCAATTATTTTTAATAGTTCAGACACAGGGCTCTTGGTCACACCTCCTTCTGCCTCCTCCTGGATCTTGCCCATCAATTTGCACAACTCCTTCCACATTTTCCATTTTCCCTCTTCCTCTCTTTGGGCTTCTACACTCCAACACTGATAACCTAAAAAATGTCCTTGCACACACTTCTCCCTCAAACCAGCTCTATCTTCGTCCTTCTACCAGGAGAGAATCCTTCCCTCTCATTTCTCCACCTTCCAGCCATTCTCATCCTTCTAGACTCTATTTCTATTATTATGTTAACACTGACCTGCCCAAGGGCACAGTAACCTTGTAATTACCAAACCCAACTCCTAGTTCAAGCCTTTTTTACCCTGCTTCAGTGTTGAATCACTTGCTGCAGAAGACTTATGAAAATCTGCCTTTTATAATCATTCTCTTTACCTTTCTGTATTTTCTATTACTATTGAGCAACAACTTAAAATTTCTAATGGTAATAATCAAAGAAATAAGACTATAAGCATTTTTTCCATAACAAAAACAAATCTTTAAAATGCATAAATGTGCTACACCTTTTAAAGTGTCTGAGGACAAGTGAGTGGCACCTGGGTGGCTCAGAGTTAAGCGTCTGACTTTGGCTCAGGTCATGATCTCACTGTGAGTTCAAACCCCACAGGGCTCTGTGCTGACAGCTCAGAGCCTGGAGGCTTCTTTGGATTCTGTGTCGCCCTCTCTCTGCCCCTTCCCAATTCACATTCTGTATCTCTCTCTCTCAAAAAATAAACAAGCATTAAAAATAAATAAATAAATAGGGGCTCCTGGATGGCTCAGTTGGTTGAGCGTCCGACTTCTGGCTCAGGTCATGATCTCACGGCTTGTGAGGTCAAGCCCCACGTCGGGCTCTGTGCTGACAGCTCAGAGCCTGAAGCCTGCTTCAGATTCTGTGTCTCCCTCTCTCGCTCTGTCCCTCACCCTACTCATGCTCTCTCTCTCTTAAGAATAAATAAAACATTTAAAAAAGAGAATAAATAGGGGTGCCTGGGTGGCTCAGTCAGTTGAGCGGCCAACTTTGGCTCAGGCCATGAGCCAGCTAGCCGTGCTGACAGCTCCGAGCCTGGAGCCTGTCTTCGGATTCTGGGTCTCCCTCTCTCCCCGACCCTCCCCTGCTCATGCTGTCACACTCTCTCTCTCAAAAATAAATAAAAACATTAAAAAATTTTTTTAAATAAAAAGAAAATAAAGTGTCTGAGGACAAAAGTGTTACTACTTTGTAAAACAGAAGAACCAAAAGTTACCTTTAACATCTCACCATTTTAAGAGCATTAATCTGCAGAATCTTTATCTCTATCAAGAGCATGATGTTAGACACAGAGTTGGCACTCAGATGTTTTAGGGATGAATTTGTGGCTATGTAGGAGTACACGGTAACAGAAAGACTGGTTTGGGAGTTGAATGTTCTAGTCCTGACTCAACTATTAAATAGATGTGCTGCCTCGGGCAAGTCACTTAATGTCTTTGAATGTATTTTCCCTAGTAAAATAGAAATACTCATTCTAAACCACCTCAGAAGGTCATCAAGACACTGACAGTAAGTGAGAAAATTCCTTGAAAATATACAATTTTTATTGAATTTCTCATTTTCTAATGTTAAGATTTCATAAATTCAATGAATATTTGATTCACTTTCCTAAGGCTTTTGCTAAATCTAATCAAAGAACAAAGGACCTTGTCATGTATTTGTAGACTAAAGCAAAACCCAGAAAATGTACACTTTATATTCACTGACTCATGAAAAGCTAAATATGCAAGACACTGGGTTAGAGCTATACAGAGGAATGATATTTCCTGCCCAGAAGGAAATCACTGGCCAGTTTACAAAGTGCTCTATTTCAAATCAATCCCATATGATATGAGTTGTCTAGTTCTGATCAGCAAAAACAACTTAACTTAAATACCGTGGCCTGCAAACATCAAAAGTTAAATCCAAGCTACCTCTTTATTTAGTGAGAGTGGACCAGGAAGAAAGGGTAAGACCATGACAAGAAAATTACTACATAAATCAAGAAAAAGCTCAATTCAGTGAGATCTCGTTAAGGCAAAAGATAACAATTTGGGCTGAAGAGGCTGGAAGAATGAAGCAAACAGCAAAACTCGGAGTTGAGGGGGACGGAGGTGCGGCACCATCTGCTGTAGCTGCTGGTCTAAATCTTGTCAGGAGTGCTATCTAACTTACACAAGGTGGGATGTAATGCTTGTCACAATTTTATGAACAGTCTTAGACTACTATATTTGAAAATTATGAAATGCACGAATTCCTAGAAAAACATTTTCTCAAAACTGATACAAGAAGAAATAGAAAATGTGAATATTCACCTGTGTACCTATCAAATAAATTGAATCTGTAATTTCAAGCTCTCCTATTATAAAAAAAATAAATAAAGGCTGAGATGCCTCACAATTAATTCTTCCCAACATATAAAGAAAAGTACCAATTCTACACAAACTCTTCCAGGGAACTTTAAAAAAAGGATCACTTCCCAGCTTATTTTATAAAACCAGAAAAACCTTGATACTAAAGATTGAGAAGAAAATTACTAGAAAAGCAAAATGCAAGCCAATCTCTCTAGTGAACACAAATGCAAAAAACTCTAAACCACATAACAGCAAATCTAAACAGCAATAACAATGATAGCACATCATGACCACATTTGGCTTAATCCAGGAATTCAAGGCTTCTGTAACATTCAAAAACATCAACCAATGCAATCTGCCACATAAATTAATTAATGTAACTCATGGTATTAACAGAAAAGAATAAAAACCATTTCAGTACTTAACTAGGTAAAGAAAAAGAATTTGATAAAATTCAATATTCATTCATGAAAAATAGCCTCAGTAAACTAGGAATAGAAATGAATGCCCTTACTCTGACAAAAGGTATTTACAAAAAAAAAAAAAAAAAAAAAAAAAAACACCCTACACCAAGTATATTTAATGGAGAAACATTAAAAACATTCCCTGGTAACACAATGGGACAGGGACACTTGTTATCCCTCCTATTCAAGATGGTATTGGAAGTCCTAGCCAGTGATAAGAGCAAAAAAACCAAACAAAAACAAAATAACAAAAACAAAACAAAACAAAAAACCCCCAAAGGTTTAAGAGTCTGCAGCAGGGAATAAATAAGCAGATGACACATTTGCCTGTTTGTGTATAAAGCTGAAGAGGCTCACTGATTACTTAATAAGTGAATTTAGAAAGACAAATCAGTACAATTTACAAAATAAATTTATTTCTACATATTAGCAAAAGACAACTAGAAAATTAATGTTATCACTTAGAATAGTATCAAAATATACCAAATATCTAGCAATCTTTTAAAGATATATAAGATCTATAGATTAAAAATGATTTTAACATAATCTTATGTTTTAATGGAGAAATATATAAGATTTGTGAATTCTAAGACTTAAAAGACTTAATATTGTAAAAATGATTAATTCTCCTCCAACTGACCTACAGATTTCAGTCCTAGTAGTCCTAGTAGTTTTTGGAAAAGACTGGACAAGAAAAATCTAAAAATGTATGTGTAGAAATGCAACAAGCCAAAACTAACCAAGATAATCTTGAACCAAGACTAACAAAGCTGGAAATGTATACAACCAGGTATCAAGAATTCTTATGAAACTATAGTAATGACGACAGTGAGGTCTTGGAAAAGACAAACAAACCAATGAAAAAGAACTGAGTGTAGAAACTGATTCACATGTAAACAAACCAAAAATAGAACTGGGGGTCCAAAAACTTTCAGAAGACTTCTACACTTCTGCATTTCATTTATGATAGAGGTGACAATGCAGAGCAATGAAAAATGATGGACTTTTCAGTCAATGACGCTGGGTCAAACCAGACTATGTCCAAGCAGAATAAAGTTATTCTAACATGCAGATTCTCAAAAAATTTACTTCTCACTGTATTTTATGATAAAGGTACTGGAGGATTAGTTACAATGGAGGGTGTATATTAAGACAGAGGAAGACAGAAATGCAGAAAATTCCAATGTAGAAGTGCAGCAAAGTAAATCCCTGGAGCTGAAACCACACAGCAGGACCAGAGAATAAATTCAGCCCCAGCGGGGTGGAAAGGACTCCAGGGAAAACACAAGGAGGGATGAAGCCATGGATTTCAGCATAAGAAAATTATGACTGATGGGCATGTGTCAGAAATACTGAAGCATTAGGAAAGATTAACTATAATTGTAAAGGAACCTAGCATACAATTCTTAAGATTAATAACAACAAATTATGAGGGCCATTCTGATGGTGATTGGCCATTATTTGCCCTACCCATGAATTTTCAGTCATAATAATGTAAACCCTGACTATTTAACTAAAGACGTGATACAGCTATATTGGGAACATGAAAACAGAAAGACAAAACTAGGTACTCATCCACCGTGAGCTACCTCTCAATTATTTCCATATTCCTGTCAATGACATCATTCTCCCAGTTACCTAAATTCTGCGACTCTTCTCAAGCACAGCTGATCAGTCAACAAATTTCATCAATTACTTTATGACCAGTAGGAAGCAAATCTTGTCATTTGTGCCCTAATTTCCTAGAGTTGCTTTGGTGTTTTCCTAGCTTTAAGTCATTCTTTATATTACATACAATCACCATATTAAGACCTCTGTCTAGAATGTTCTCCCCCATACTTCTCTGCTTTTGAAAACCATATAATCTGTGCCTTTTTTTCTTGCACTTATCATACCATGACATATGATGTATGTATTTGTCTGTCTCTCATCTTATTACAGTAGGAGAGGAGAGCCATGAGATCGGGAGCCATTACTTTGTTCACTGCAGGATTCCCATTACTTAGGTAAGAGCCTGGCACAGGCTGAAGGCTCAATTAAAGATTTTTTAAATTAAAAAATTCCCTAATTCATTCATTCACTCAACAAATGCATATTAAACACTGACAGAATGGAGATACTGCGGGTAAAGTGATGAGTAACTAATACGGTTAGATCAGAAAAGGAGAAGGGAGAAATGCTAAGAAGAACCTCTAAACCCAGACTTGTTCAGTTAGAGGTTTTCTGAACAGGTAAAGTGACAATCTAAGTTGAGACTTGAGGGAGGAGTAGAATATAGGTAATTGAATGCAGGAAAGAAAACAGGATGAAATATGACCAGGGGCACAAGGGCAGGGGGTAGGCATGGAGTGGAGTGAATGAACAGCGTGTTCAAAAATCTGTAAAAAGTTTCGTGTGATTTGTACGTAGAACAAGAAAAGAAAATGAAGCCAAAAAGATACGCAAAAGCCAAATCATGAAGGACTTTGTAAGTCATGTTAGGTGTTCTGACTTTGTACATCCTATTTAGGGATTTTTTTCCCTAAAAACTTACAGGAATCATTGAGAGGTTTTTGGAAGAATAATACTATCAGATCTTCATGTCAGGTGGAGTTTCCGGATGCAATATGAGGAATAAATTGAAGGGAATAAGATGAGAAGCAAAGAGATGAGATGAAATGACATTTACCTGGTATAGGGATGGAGCAAGTGAATATTTAGGAGACAGAGTCACTGGAACTTTTCAGCTAATTAGAGGTTTACGGTAAATGATGGGAAGAGTATAGGATGGTGCTCAGGGTCCTGGCTTAGGCAGCTGGGTGGACAGTGGTACTTTCACTAGGATAAACAAAGCACATAGAAGAAAGGGCCAGTTGAACAGGATGATGCAGGAGATTGTAAAATGAACTGCAAATGCTGGTAAGACTTGCAAGCAAATAATATTCGTAGATGGATAGATACAAACAACTGAAGCTCAGGATAAAGACGTAGATTTGGAAATCATTAACATAGAGATGACAATGGAAGCCATGAAAATGAATGAAATCATCTGCACAGGCTATGTACAGAGAAGAATGCACAGTATTCCCCAGGAAGCCTCACAATTTTAAAAGATAGGAAGAGAAAAAGGAACCTAAGAAGGGAAATGAGAAAAAACCAAGAGAGAGGAAAACCAAGAGGGTACAGCATTACAGAATAAGAGTATTTCAGAAGGCAGGGAGTCACAGTGCTTAAGGCTAGAGCAGATTAAGTACAGCAGTTTACGGACGCAGAGTTGCCCATCCAATTTAACAGGGATCACAGGCAGTGTCATGAGAGGCATCCATGTGGCAGTAGGAACAAAAGCGTTGTTTCACAGGTATCAAAACGGAGAGGTAAGGTAGATAGACACAATTCCAAGA
>NC_043713.1:20144641-20184982 GCF_006229205.1 Suricata suricatta | reverse complement strand
GGGGGGGGGGGGGGGGAATGCATCTGGGGAGCACAGATACTGGCATTAGCCTTAGGCTACAAGGAGATAATGCTCACATTCAGGTCCAAGGGGTAATAAAAAAGCTACTCCCTTGTTCAAAATCCTCTAAACATTTTGTTTGCAAAGTTAAACACAAATGCTTTAGTTTGTTCAACTTCACAAGTATTCAAATACATGCAAATTTAAAATGAAATACCATTTTTATATACCGAGCTACCAACAAGAAAAAGCACTGATATATGCAGTGACAATGAAAAAAAGCTAAAACTGGAATGCATTGACTTGTCTACAGACTTTTACATTGGTGCAACCTTTTGGCAATCAACTTGCCAGTATGTGTCAAAATCATAAGCATTCAAACTAATCGTATTTCTGGGAATCTACTCTGATGAAACAATGTAAGACATAAGAAGGATCTTACGTATATAAAAATACTCACTGGAGTACTACCTATAATAGTGAAAAATAGAAATAACAATATGGAAATGATTAAGTCATATGCTAGCATAACACACAGTTCTTGGAATAATATAAATTAATTATAAAACTACAGCACATAAACTATATAAAACATGGCTAAAATGTATATAATGGTATGTATACATATTAAGTATATATACAGTATGATCATTATGTCATCAAAAGGTACATTAAAAGATTTAAAAAGTATAAAAATGCTAAAGTACTGTAACTGAATAATAAAAAAAGGAATGAGCATTTGTTCTTTTCTATCCCAAATCTCTTATAAATATTACAAATGATAACGTTTTTTAAATTTATAAAGACTGACACTTAAGGAAACCCGTCACAACATTCTCAGCTCCCGCTACTTCCCATGAAAACCCTGACCTCCAAACAGCGTCTTTTCATTCCCTGTCCATTTCCACTGCAACAGCTTTGCTAACACTACTCTCCCTAATTGGGAGTGTCCTCACCCTTCCACCTGCTTTTCTTAATCCCCTCAATCAGCAACATTCAGCGTATGTCCTGTATCTTTTCTAAAGGTCTCCCCAACCACCCTACCCACAGTAAAATCACCCTTCTGGAACACCTACCTATAGCCTATGTCTGTACTATTTTATTTGACCCTTTGTACACGGCATCTCCCCTCCATCACCCGGAATAATGCTTTTAAGTATTTCAGGACAACACATCATCCATTTCCTCTGCCCAGGAAGCTAATTTTTCTGTCTAGAAAAAAAGGAATATAATGTCCCTCATGGAACTCTGTGCCTTAGCTTCAATCATCAAAACACTAAAACAAGACTATGCTAGAAATAACCTTCCAAGGTTAGGAAAAAGTAAATGCTCTTAGAACATCTAGAATGAAGAATAATTTCCTGGGTTATAATAACTGAATACTGAGAATATTTACAAACTTTTCATACACAATGTCTTTAAAGTGCACATGCCTTGGCAATGAGAAAGAATGAAATCTGGCCGTTTGTAGCAACGTGGATGGAACTTGAGGGTGTTATGCTAAGTGAAATAAGTCAGGCAGAGAAGGGCAGATACCATATGTTTTCACTCCTAGGTCTAACAGGAGAAACCTAACAGAGGACCATGGGGGAGGGGAAGGGGAAAAAAATAGTTGGGGAGAGCGAGGGAGGCAAACCATGAGAGACTCTTGAATACTGACAAACTGAGGGCTGATGGCGGAGGGGGGGAGGGAAGGGGGGTGATGGGCCTGGAGGAGGGCACTTGTTGGGATGAGCACTGGGTGTCATATGGAAACCAACTTGACAATAAACTGTAAAAGACAAAAATATAAAGTGCGCATGTTTTTAAATTTTAACTTCACCTTGAAAGTTTCTTCTAACATATTTTAAAATAGTCATTCTTGGTTACTATCAAAAAGACAAGAGATATTAAACGCTAGCGAGGATGTGGAAGAAGGGAACACCTGTACACTGTTGGGAATGTAAACCAGTGCAGCTACTATGGAAAACAGTGTGAAGGTTTCTCAAAAAATTAAAAATACAACTCTCATTTGATCCAGCAACCCCACTTCTTAGTATATACCCAAAGGGGAAAAAAATTACTATCTTGAAGAGATACCTGCATGCCGATGTTCACTGCAGTATTATTTACAATAGCCAAGACATGGAAACAATCTAAGTGCTCATTGATGGATGAATGGATAAAGAAATATTATCAGCCATAAAAAGGAAGGAAATCCTGCCGTGTCTGATAACAATGGATGAATCTCAAGGCATTCTGCTATGGGAAATACGTCAGGCAGACATATATGATCTTACTTATATGTCGAATCTAAAAACGCTGTAACTCAGAGAAACCAAGAGTGGATCGGTGGTGGGTAGGGGTAGGGATGGATGGGGTGGAGTTGGTTACAGGGTACAAACTTCCAGTTATAAGATGACTAAGTTCTGGGGACCTAACATACAGCACAGTGACTACAGTTAACAGCACTGTATTATATTCTTAAAAGTTGCTAAGGGACATCTTAAATGTTTTTACCACCACTGCACAACCATAACAAGAACAAAAAATGGCAATTCTGTGAAGTGATGGATGTGCTAACTAACCTTACTGTGGTTATCCTTTTGCAGTGTTAATGTGTATCAAATCATCACTGCATTGTAGACCTTAAGCTTAGACAATGTTGGGGGTCAATTATATCTCAATAAAACTGGGAAAAAAAATTCTAAAAAAAAGTCTCACTTCTAGAAGGGAGTAAAGGAAAATTCCTATCTTTTGAAAGAAGAATTAACAAAAGGAAAAAAAATCTAAGACCAAATAGAACATTTAAATCCACTTCTTCGCTAATTCTTAAATATTTATTTTCTGGTAATAAACAAAGTGAATATTCTGTAGGAAATGTAATTAATATACAAAGACTATCAAAAACAAACTTCAGCCTATGAGCAGCCCATAACATAATAATTAAAAAGAAGAAGTAATGTCTCAAAAACGAAGTTTCTTTGAGTTGAGGATTAAAGAAAAAGTGAGACACTAGAAAATATCAAAGATGACAGCATCAAAGAAATGACAAAGAAACAGAAATGTGAGTTATTCACACACTGAGGGGTGAAAAATAGGAAAGATAGCCTTAACAGCAAAATAATTATGTCAAATTAAAAAGATTTTTGAATGTTCTATATATCTGACTAAATAAGAACGTTTCAATGATTTTACTATTTGCAGTAATAGGAACTTCTGTTTAATCTGAGGGAGAGACAAGCACTTGTCAAATATGCTGGTTGTATATATATAAATGTCTACTTGCCCCGTCATAAGTAGGTTTTAATTACAGGCCGATATCACTGATGAATTCTGTTTAATGCACTTTTGCTTACACATACTAATTTGCAATTTTAAAGCTAAGGCATTTTTAAGGAATCAATACATCAGAAATTTGTAATTCATATATTTTACCGAAATCAAATCAGATAGCCACACAAAGATGCAGGCATAGGATGTTTATTATATAAGACCGAATCATTCGTTTCTATGATTGCATCACGTCTAAACTAATCACTTCAAACTATTCAAGGCAGAACCCAGTTAACATCCAAAAGTCCAATCCCAGTCCTACGTCCCTAAGAATTACAAGCCCACTAGCTTGAATACTTTATTAAAAGACTGTGACCTGGTTAAAGAATAAAAACATTCATATCTACCTCAAAAATAGAAACCACTCTTGTCTAGTTATTTACTGGATGATCAAAGTTCTCCAAATGGAGTATCTGGCAATTCATGCTCCCGACCTAGTTCATCGAGACTGTGTGAAAGCACAGCGGAAGAAAATTATTTTTGCCTATGTGGGGTTGTTTTTTTTTGTCAACTATCTCCTCAACAATGATAGCTGATCAGCACACATCTGACATATGTACATCAAAATATAATTTAAATCAACATCTTTCCTTTACTAAAAAGCCTGAATCTAAACTGAAACAGTCAGAATGACAGATTATGATTTCTCAAACATTAATATGAAAGTTGTCTCTATTTTCCTATAATTGTCCAATGCCCCATCCTTTATTTTGAAATCCTTTAAGGGAGACAGTAGTCAAATACTCCTTCAATTCTTATACTGATGATTAAGCAAGGGGAAAGAAAACACCCAGCAAAAACCATCAGGTGACATGAAGATAAAGTTAAAAAGAGTTCAAAATTTCGAGGAAGTAACCTCCTAAATAATTTTAACACTTCCCGTCTATGCAAGCTAAAAGGAAGATAAAATCCTCAAAAGATCTGGGTTTAAAATGATATAACGTTTGGGGGAGTGGGAGAAGAGGAGGTGGGATTTTAGGTTTTTTGACATATTCTTTTCTTGAGAACAGTCTCATAAACGTTAATAAAAGAAGGAAAATGTAAAACTACTCAATGTTATCAGTGAATAAGGAGCAACTAACCTGATTATTTCAGCTTTAAAAATCTCCATTACCAGGGTCCCTATGGCCAGGTAACCCCAGTAAATACAATTACTACAGTTGTTAGAATCTGTGACTGAACTCAGGTACAGAAAACAGTTACTGTTTACATCGTCATAATTTGCTACTCAATTGGTCTTTACAATATTTGGGTTTGGAGACTTCACTGAGAATGGCTTGGCAAAGAAAAGATGAGGATACAATCCACCTACTCCCTATTCTTAATGAGGCAACTCAAATTTCCAGTGTGAAACTATGGGTTATTCCATGTTCTTTATCTTTCAGGCTTTTTGAAGCAAACTGTCTTACCCACTCATATACTTTGAAAAATTTCAATTGAGAAAGTCTTTACAAGGAAATGATTTAAAAATCACCAAAAAGCCAAAGGACAAGATGTTCAAGACTTTAGACAGTATCTAAGGAAGACTATAATCAGGGGACGGCTTTACCGAGGCGGGCAAAAGTTCAGAATGGCAGAATCCCTTCCCTGTGGTAATGAATATGCTAAAACCACCGCGGTTTGGTGACTACCACTGGGTGCAGTACTAGAACAGAAGGGAAAAGCCTGGCACAGAAAGCTGAATGGCCCAAAGAAAACCTCGGTGGTGACAAGAGCCTAAAGGCACATGCAGGTACGCATCTTTTATATTGGATGTGTCACACTTACATGGCCCCTGTTGAATCTCTTGGGGACCAACAGTAAAGCAAGTTTAGAACTTCAAATCTTGAGACATCTATAGCAAGATGCTGATCCAATGTGGCTCCAAATATCTTCTGTTTTCCTGGCTCACCTGAAGAGGAAAAAACACTACAGAGGATGTGGGAACTGAATTTCTTTATGTAGTTTCTTCTAGAGCAACTGTCTGAAAGTTTTGGCCCAATCCTTTATGAAGTCTGGAGATGAGACCCTTGAGGGACTAGTGGAAAACAAAATTCAAATGAAAAGGTGGAGTGAGGCATCTAAACGGGGAATATGAGAGCAAAGGATAATCGTCGTAGGGAACTCGGCATTTCTAATCTGTAAGTGGGAGGAGGCAGAGAAAGGAGAGAAAAAAATATGCACAGATGTTTCTCCCTCCACTCCCTCACCCCAACTGCTACTAAAAATTCCCAAGGCACCTAAACTTGTTGACCACAATTAGGGAATGAATAAGCAAGGTTGCTTGGAAAGGTAAGCATTTTGTCAAGTCTCCCTCCCCTGGCGATATGGCATTATTAAACAGAAGGGAGGCCTTTCAGATAATACTTTTTTCCTAAGAACGGATTCTGGTGCAATACAGTTTGAAGCAATAAAGAAAGAGAAATATAAACTGAATTTCTGCAAAATTGGAAGTCACAGGACAATATACCATATTGACAAAGTTTATTTAATTGTTTTTCAAAAGGGGAGGGACGGCTGTCATATAATAAGAAATCAGAACAAAAAGTAGTTTCTATAAAATCGAAAATATTTTTAAACTAAGCAACACCAACTACATGCTTCAGCCTCGTAGGAAATATTATCCCTGGAAAGATAATCTCTCAAAAAACTAAGATTAGCAAAAGCAAATCTGACGTACATTACCGCACAAAAGCACAAAAATGTAGTCCATAATATTAATTTAGATTCATTTTTAATTAACTTTTTTCTTAAGACATTTTACCTAAATATTGTTAGGAGCTATTCTCCAGCATTCATATAATAGCCTAGAAACATAAAACAATTTTCTTTCCAAATATCTTCCATTTTAACCGGTTTACTTGAACTATGTCCGGTAAAAATACCAGACTTGTCTGACAAGATTGGAGAACCAAGCAGATTCTTACCTGACGTGGCTGCTCATTCATTCGTTGTGGGTCTGATTTCACTTTATTACTAGGATGATTTGTGACTTTGGTTACTGGTTGTTTGAAAATTGATGCGGTTTGTCTAATTGGCAATGTTGTATTCAAGTCTGGTTTACCCTGTGGATATAAGCATGTTTTCATTAATATATGTTACATATGATTTGATGAATTTTTTATTAATTCATTATCCATTACTTTTTTAAGTTCTTATTTAAATTCTAGTTAGTTAACATACAGTACAATATTAGTTTCATATGTAAAACTAGCAATTCAACACATCTACACAACGCCTGATGCCCAGTCACAAGGGCACTCCTTAATCCACACCACCTATTTAACCCATCTCCCTTCTTTTAATCAATCAGCAAATAAAATCTAAGATGTGCCCTAGTGAAGGCAAAATGTGGCACAGAGTTCCTTTTAAGCTCATTTGCAAGGTTCTAACCATGGGGAATGCAGGGGCAAGGAAGGAGGGGGAAAAACAAAATGTGATTTAATCACTGTATGTTCTGATTCTGGCAAAAAAATATATATATATATTATATAAGGTCATCTATATGTGAAAAGAACATACCTGATATTTTTGATATGGAAATATACTTGATAAATCTACAGGATATTCAATGAACTTTTGTCTTTACAACTATCACCAGATAAAAATTGTGTTATCAACTTTCAGACTCCAAAACACTGGTTCTCAAACGTCAGCACACATCAGAACCACCCAGAGGGTTTATTAAAACACAGATTCCTGGGCCTATCTGCTAGAGTCGGATTCAGTAGAGATTCGAGGTGGTTCCTGGGCATTTGCCTTTCTATTAAGGTCTCAGGTGACCCTGATTCTACTACTCTAAAACAAAGATTGCAAATTGGTTGCAGGATGAAGTTTAACCCATAAATGTATTTCATTCAGTTTTTAGTGTCTAATAGATGAGCCAACATCTACAAATATGGAGGTATCACATAAACTCTAGAATCTACTTCTCTTTCAGACTCAAAGATCTAGAAATACCAGACCTGATTTGGTCACAAGAGGCCATAATTAACTAGTAATAGCTGTTCACAAGAGATGTCAAGGTTCTCCTTTAGCAAAATTCCTCAACAACTCATGTTTGCATTACCTGTCTGAGCCCTGTAAGTGTTGAGTTTGTGACCTCTGCTTACGGAACGTCATCAATGCCTAGAAAGGTAGGCATCAAAATAAGCTGACAATTACAGTACTACTTGGACCCACTACTAAATGTCTCCATCACCACCCACGCTCCACACTTTCCACCCCCTCCACCCACTTCCCTCCACCCCTTCTCCTCTGTATGTACTACGCATGCTTGTCATTCCTTTATCTCATTCAATTTCCTCCCAATGTATGTGCTTACCTTTAGAAGACATGGTCTTTTGCATTTACTTTTTTAGCAATTTCTACACCCAACATGGGGCTCTAATCCACAACCCTAAGATGAAGAGTCACCTGCTCTTCCAACTGAGCCAGCCAGGTGCCCCGAGGCATACTCATCTTAAATAAGACTTTTTCTTAGGTATTTAGCTTTCTTATCTTTATATATTTTCAAAATCTTTGATTTAAAAGTGAGCAACTTTGAGGGATAGGCTGCAAAATTATCACTTAGGACACCCTCTTTAAAAGTGTGAAGCCTAGGGATGTACAGTTTGTTTTTTTATGTTTATTTATTTTTGAGAGACAGAGAGAAGACAGTGTGAGTAGGGGAGGGTCAGAGAGTGAGGGAGACGCAGAATCTGAAGCAGGCTCCAGGCTCTGAGCTAGCTGTCAGCAGAGCCGGACACAGGGCCCAAACCTACGAACCATGAGATCATGACCTGAGCCGAAGCCAGACGCTTAACCGACTGAGCCACCCGGGTGCTCCAGGAATGCACAGTTACAAAGCTCTCCTAGTAATTCTGTGATGCACAGGTTTGGACACCTCTGATATGACATCTAGAGCATTCTGAGGCCCTTAGAATGAAGCTACCCAAACTAGAAAATAGGCAATACTTTATCCTAGAGAAGCTGACAGAGAACTTTTCCTGTCACTAGTATAATTAGCATAGATTACTAAACAATACTTGTTTGGTTTTTAGTGTCTTCATTCGCAAAGAACGTGCCCTCAGCTGGTGTTAGAACACGACGGTGTCACTGGACAGCCAGCGCACCGCAGCTGTTTGTGTGCACAGCAGAGCCTCTCCAATTCTCATCTTAAGGGAAACGGCGGAGACTCTTTCTAAATGAATCCTGAATCCACAAAGACTATTAACGAAACATATAAAACTGTTGGTTCTACAATGGTAAGGTTATTTTTTTTTCATTAACTTACGCTGTTGGTATAATGTAAAAATTAGAAGAAAAAACTGGCTAAAAATATTCAAAATACAATTCCCATTAACTGAGGAGATAGTGCATTCCTCAGTGGGAGTCAGAGATTATTCAAGAGTATGCTGTGTTACTTTCCTCTTGATCTTATTTTGGTTTTTATTATGTTTTCTCCTTTTACCTGGCTTGAAACTCAGACGACAGCATTTTTCACTAATGAATTTTGTATTCCAAAACAGTAGCATGTAATCTGAAAAACTGGACTAACTGGTTTTCCCAGAAACTGTTACAAAAATAGTAAATTTTTTTTTAACACTCTTACCTGAAGAGTGAAGTCATCACTGTTTAGGCCCAGTTGTGTGTCTGAATCCTTCTAAATAACTACCAATCTGCCATAATTTATGAATTATAAAGCGAACACTTTTTTTTTTTGAGAGAAAGAGAACACGAGCTGGGGATAGGGGAACACGGGGAGGGAAGAAGGAAAGAGGGAAAGAGGGAAGGAGGGGGGGGAGAGACAGAGGGAGAAACAGAGGGAGAAAGGGGGGTAGGGGGAGGGAGGGAGGGGGGGAGAGAGAGAGAGAGAGAGAGAGAGAGAGAGAGAGAGAGAGAGAGAGAGAAAGGGAAGGAGGGAGGGAGGGAGGGAGAGAGGGGGAGAGAGAGAGAGGGAGAGAGAATCCTACGCAGGCTCCACGCTCAAAGCAGAGCACAACACGCAGCTCGATCCCATGACCCTGGGATCAAGACATGAGCCGAAATCAAGAGTCAGACGCTTAACAGACTGAGTTCCCCCAGAATGCCTGCCCCAAACAAACACTTTTTTTAATGAAACAAGATTAAGGCTATTCTTATAGTTGTAATCTTCCCTTTCAGCATGAGGAAAAGTAAAGCAGAGGTTTCTTAGATCACAAAATTAGACTTGCACACACACATTCTAATATTAGAAAGAACTTCCAACCTAGATCAATCTTCTCAGTATACAGGTTAGCCCTCAAATCAAAATTGAATGTATTTTATAATAATGTGTACATTAGGCTGGAAGTACTCAAATAATTTTTGAGACTATTCTCTCCTCCTAGGTGCTGGAATACAAAAACAAAACTTTAAAATTTAAAAAAATTTTTACTTCATCCCTTTCTAATAAATATCTCTGAAAAGGATCTTTCTACATTCAGAAAGAACACACAATAAAAATTAATTTTTAAAAATAGAAAATCAGCGACAGGAAGGAAACAAATTTCCTTTGAAAAGATTAATAGTGATCAATACTAGAGCTGAGCATCAAAAGTGGATCTGAAATTTTTAGGATTCTGGATGAAAAAGAAAAACATGAAATTATATAGATATCAGGTCAGAGAGAATAAAGTATACCAACTAATGAGGGAAACAAAGCTGTCCTAGTATTAAATCTAGAAAAAAAAGTAACATCACAACAAAACTAAGCAAATTTCAATTGTTTTTTTTTCAGTGACCTTCCATAAAAGCCAAGAATATAAAATTTAAAGGAAACTTGGTGAAGGTGATTCTTAAAGGGCCTAAACACCCACATGGTCTAATTACCATGTAGCCTGTCGGTGGGTCTAACTTAGGCTAGAAAAGAGGATAATTAAAGAGACGGAGTAAGAGCATGTGTCATAAACCAGTGATTTTAAAAGTTTCGCATTCCTGCGGGTTAAAATTTTTTTGAAAATATCTATCTCATCTACATTTGAGAGCTGACATCAAGACTATTTCAAACTGTAATGTAAATAACTGCAAAGAAGGCACTACACATTTTACATACTGACACTTTGATAATAAACCTATCACTTTATCTTTTAAATTTTTATTTTATTTTCATTTTGATAATAAACCTATCACTTTAAACTGTATCTAACAATCTAAATATATCCACCATCGACCACTTGTATGTGAACTTTTCAATTACACACTTTATTCCACTCCTTTTTCTCTTTGAATGATTCCATTCTTAAAGTTATTTCCTCTTTTAAACTTGAAAACCTTTAGTTGATCATATATATGTCATGAGATTATTTTTTTTAACTTTTTGTGACCATAAAGTAGTGATTAAAAAATGTCTTTTGATTTACTACATTACTAGTATATAACTACCCCAAAAGTAATTTACATGTTAATGAATGAGATTAAAATTAGACGTCTTAAAGAAGAGAATTTTTTATTTAAAAATAACCTTAGGGCGACTGGTTGGCTCAGTCAGTTGAGTGTCCGACTTCAGCTCAGGTCATTATTTTGTGGTTCGTGGGTTCGAGCCCTGCGTTAGGCTCTATGCTGACAGCTCAGAGCCTGGAGTCTCCTGTGGATTTTGTGTCTCCCTCTCTCTCTGCCCCTCCCCCTGCTCATGCTCTGTCTCTCAAAAATAAATAAATGTTGGGGTGTCTGGGTGGCTCAGTTGGTTAAGCGTCCAGCTTCGGCTCAGGTCATGATCTCAAGGTTCGTGGGTTCAAGCCCCGCGTCGGACTCTGTGCTGACAGCTCAGAGCCTGGAGCCTGTTTCAGATTCTGTGTCTCCCTCTCTCTCTGACCCTCCCCTGCTTATGCTCTCTCAAAAATAATAAATAAACGTTAAAAAAATTGTTTTAGTAACTTCATGGGCTGGGATGGATGCTGGGCCAGGCCCAAGATTTAGTACCAATTCCATTCCGATCTTTCATTTTTTTGTAGATGTAACAGCAAGAAACCCTACTTGCATAAATGAGTAAATAGAAGTGAGTTTTATTGTCATTGTCAATTCTTTGAACTTGAGTTACATGTCAAAATATCACATAGTAAACCAGCAAAAAATTTCAGTAATTGAAGTCTACTAAAGTGCTCTGCAAATTCTAGACAAAGAACTTTACTGGCAGAAAGTCTTGGCTGTTACCAAGTAATTCATTTTCTTGGCATCAACACCAGTATTTCAAATTATTCCTTTACTGGAGACCAAACATTTTGCACATAGTAGTATGGCAGACTAGTAAAAAGTACGCTCTTCGATAAAATGGGAGAACATGGACTACAAAAGGGGAATGGGGGGAAAAGAGTTTGTGCCTCCATCTCGGGCATGTTCAGATCAACTGCAGGAAAGTGTGTGTCTAGAAGAATATAGACACATTCCTTTAAAACCACACATGCTGTATATACTATGGAAGTCTTTCTATAGCATAGTTTGAACAGCAGGAACTTAAATTATATATTCTAAATATCACTTTTCCCAGCCTAGCTTTGAAATAAAACTGAGTAACAGTTCAGAACTGTACATATTCTATGACAAGAACCAAAAGGACTCATTTCATCTTTAGCATTCTTGCAAATTTTGCACTTTTAAAAATTAGCCGTGTTTCTTTTAATGTAAAAAATGTTGCTCTACCTACCCAAAATGTTCAAACAAAACTGATACTTCCAAGTATCATTCAAGTATCATTTTAATTCTATGGGTTTCCATGTAATACATAACCCCCAAGAGATATTCATGCCCCAACTTGAGAAGCAAAGGCTTTGTATTTTGGGGATCACTTTTCTCATCTGTAAATGACGATAATAACAATAACCATTCATAAGATTCTTACAAACATCACACAAGATAATGCATGATTAATGCTGCTGCCTAATGCAGCTTTCATCTAGTCACTGAACAAATACTGAGTGCCTACTATGTGCCAGACTCTGATGGTATGCTGAGTATACAGTCATCAAAACACAAAGACAGACAGACAGACAGACAGACAGACACACACACACACACACACACACACACCCCTGCCTCAGAGCTTATATTCTGGGAGAAGACAACAAAATAGGTGCATATTTTATGGTCACATTGGCATGTAAATTCCGAATAGCTGCTCTTTCTATTATCATCATTAATGTGTTTTTGAGCATGCTACTGAAACCTAGGAACTTAAACCTATTAAGCTTTTCCAGGAGAAAAGCCATCCCTGGTTCACAAAGAGGGGAGCCTGAGTTAGATTAAACCAAGATCATCAAAAAAAATAATTTCAGATTTGTTCCAGAATATGTACAGTGGCTATAGTTAATGCCTTTCCACAAAATCAAAAGCCAATAAGGCAAAGGGCTTTACAATCTGATTTTTTTTAAACTGGGATAGAATTCACATACCATAAATATCATCATTTTTAAGTGTACGATTCAGTGGTGTTTTTTTAATATATTCACAAAGTTCTGCAAACTTCATAGGCTTTTGCAAAAACTAAAGAAAAAATACCTGGGATCTAGGATTTTGTACTGAAAATCCACTTAGTATAATATGCAAAGAGTAAGGTTTTTTTTTAAGGAGACCAATGAGATTAAAAAAAGAGTAGATGGCATATATTTTGAGCTCACTAAAAGGAACTTACACTTGTAGTTAACTGAAGAGGTGGAGTGAAATTCATCATTGAAAACAAGTTTTGAGGAGTTCGACTTGAAAAGTAACTTCTTACAGCTTTAGTTAATAAGAAGTCAGTAATGGACTTACAGCAAAAGATCGAAATGAGTTTCAACCAAATACTGAAAAGCAGCTCTACTCCAACTAAGGCATCTACTGTGTGGATTCATTATCTCCTTTACATCTCGGCGGGCACTAGCTGTGTATACGTCCTTGGGAGAATTGTGAAGATAATCACATAGATCATATTCTGTAGGGCTTACTTCTCTTGCTGACTTACAGTCTACAATGTCAGGGAACTCTTCAGGACCTATAAGACTCAGTGAGACAGACCTCAATCGCCAACACAAAAACCTGAGCACTGAAAATAAATCTTGCCCAAGGCGTAGCATGGGCTACTATGATGCCAAACCTACCTTTGGTATTATCATGAAAGTCAAGCCAAGCCCTCTCAAAAGGTTCTATCTATAATACTTGGATAAATTTAAAGCACTAAATTACAATATAAACATATCATTGTGAAGAGATTATTCTCATCAGCAAGCCTATTTGCTAACATGTAAAGTTCTTCTGTTTACATTTTGCTCCCTAGGCAATCTTTATCCAGTGAATATCTAAATACAGATGACCCTTGAACAATGTGGGGATTAGGGGCATCTAATTGCCACACAGTCAAAAATCCACATATAATTCTGACTCCCCAAAAACCTTACCACTTGTAGCCTACTGTGACCAGAAGCCTTATGAATAACATAAATAGTTAATACATACCTTCTATGTTGTATGTATTGTATGCCATATTCTTACACCAAAGTAAGCTAAAGAAAATGTTCTTAAGAAAATCATAAGGAAAAGAAAATACATGTACAGTATTGCCCTGTATTTATCAAAGAGCCTGCATATAAGTGGACCTGTACAGCTCACCCTGTGCTCACGATCAATTGTATCTGCTCAAACTGGCCAAAAGAATGGAACAGTGTTGTTAGCTGACAACTTACCTTCATTTATAAGCTAATTTATTAGCAAACAATAAATAGATAGCTTATTTAAGGATGTTCCCGCAATGAGAAAATTAGAAGTGCTTTGGACAAGGGAATACTAAACCGTCCTAGGACTAAAGAGGCCTTTGCTCTGATCCTTTCCTCCTTTATTCACTCATTAAACAAGCATTGTCCATGTCACCACCCTTCCTGCCTGAATGAGCACTGGCCCCCGACTTCCACTTCCGCACCTCTACATTTTCTACAGCAGCCACAGCAATCCTAACTGCTCCCTCCCTGGAGTCTGAAAACAGCACCCGCACCATTCCTTATGCCGGCTTGACAAGCGGTGACTAGGTTGTCTACTACCCTGGCCTCACCTAGGAAGCCTCTCCCTCTCACTAAACTCCAGCCATTGTGGCCTGCTTTGCCCTCAGAGGCTAAGTCTATCCTGCCTTAGGGGTTTTAAACAGGCTATTCCCTTTACGTGGTATGCTTTTCCTTGTGGTTTTTGTATAGCTCTTATCATTCAGATCTCAGCCGAAAAATCATCCCCTTGGAAAAAACTTCCCTGACTGCTAAGCCTGAACAGCCACCCAGTCTCAAGCACGCTTACTTAACTCACACTACAGCACTTGATATTTAAACGGTGTATTAGTTTGTCATACCACTAGAATTAAAGCTCCCAGGAGCACAGAAACTTCCTTTACCATATTTTCAGAGTCTGCAATAAGGCCTAAGCATATAACATCATGCTGAAAGTTTTCTGTGGAATAAACGGATGTATAAAATGTCTATTACACATAAAATCTTCGGTTATGCAGACATTACCGTTCAATAGTCTCATTTTCTGCTTAAACTCACAGATGCTAAACAGGTAGAAAATGCTACAATTCATTGCTGTCTGCAATGTCCATCTCAAAATTATGATGCAAAGAATAAAGTCACCTGGGGTGCCTGGGTGGCTCAGTCAGTTAAGCCTCTGACTTCAGCTTAGGATATGATCTTGCAGTCTGTGAGTTCAGGCCTCGCACTGGGTTCCCCGCTGTCAGCATGGGGCCCGCTGTGGATCCTCTGTCCTCAACTCTTTCTGCCCCTCCCCAACTTGTTCTCTCCCTCTCTCTCAATAAATAAAACATTAAAAAAAATTTTTTTTAATTTTTTAAAATTTAAAATGAGCAGGGGAGGGTCAGAGAATGAGGGAGGGAGACACAGAATCTGAAGACAGGCTCCAGGCTCTGAGCTGTCAGCACAGAACCTGTCTCGGGGCCTGAACCCACGAACCGTAAATTCATGACCTGAGCTGAAGCCAGACACTCAACCGACTGAATCACCCAGATGCCCCTAAGAGAAATTTTTAAAGAATAAAGTTATCTATATTATCTGCCTTGAGATTCTCAATGTTAAGAGAAATAGGCCCCCACACTTACGCCATCTATTACTATTTGTTATGCTTACATGTGGGATGCAGCCAGTGTCTTCCTGTGAGTCACAAAGTCAGCCCTCAGTCCAGACCATGTTTCACCGTGTACTCTGCTCTGACAATTACCCAAAGGAATACCGCCACATATCACATTCCTCAGTAGTGACTGAAAAGTCTCTCAGATCACACATTATCACCCACCACTCATCTACCCCACTGTTCAGTGGCTTTCAAACTCTTTTGACCCATCCCACACCCGATCCTCATCCCATACACTCTTGAATGATGAACCAGGCTTTCCCATATACCCAGAATTTTCTCTAAACATTCTCTCCAGTTCCTGCACTCACTGATTTGGCCATCCTTTGATGGCCTCACGTCCTCTCAAATGAAGCTTTTCTCTTTCCCTCCCTCTCCTCCCACCCTTCCTACCTCTGAGTCCTAACTATATATCCAAGGGCCAAGAGGTGGCACGGGTCTTCTCTTTTCTCTCATTTTTCTGGAATAATTTCCCCAATTTTTGATCCTTCAAAAACACCAGTTCCTTTGAAGCTCATATATCTGGCTATACTAGCCTCCACCTCTCCTCCCTTTCTTCTTCATTCACTAGACTTTAGTTTCCATTTCCGTCTTCTCCATCCCAACTCTTGTTCTCATTCTGGGAGGCCTCAATACCCATGTGAATAATTCCCCAATATCCCGAGTCCTCTGAACTATTCCTCTGCCCAACCTCACTCCCCTAACATTACAACCACAGGCTGTCAGTGCTAGTGACTACGCCATCTCCAGGATCTCAATCATCCCACTCTCCCAATTCCTACTTCCTATCCTCGCAGCTCCCTTTCTCAGAACCGCCCTCTGCTTTCTTTTACCCCATCAACATCTACTATTCACGGACTATCTTGTGTTCTCATTGCTCCTTAACCCCTTTCATAATCCTCCCTTCCCAGTACAGGTTTCATGGGCCTCCATCACATCATCATCGTCATCGATCATCACCATCACCATCACCATCACCGCAAACGTGCTTAACTTGCTGGACCTCTGTGGTGTTTCCACTTGTGTTACAGACTACATTGTTCTTAAACTTTTCCGTCTTTAAGTTGGGAGTTTAAGGGGTGCCTGGGTGGCTTAGTCGGTTAAGCGGCCGATTTCGGCTCAGGTCATGATCTCAAAGTTCGTGAGTTTGAGCCCTTTGTCAGGCTCTGTGCCATTAGCACAGAGCCTGGAGCCTGTTTCGGATTCTGTGTCTCCCTCTCCCTCTGTTCCTCCCTCATTCGTGCTCTGTCTCTCTCTCTCAAAAATAAATAAAAGTTAAAAAAAATTTTTTTTTTTAATTGGGAGTTTAACCAAATCAGCATCTCTTTAATCTACCAACTAGTGATTCTCTTTTCTATCCAAAAAAATGTTTACTGAAAGATTTGTCCATCTTATCTCTCACTCACTTTTAAGTCCGCCCAATCTGGCTTCTGTTGCCACTGAAAATCTAGGTTATTAATTTACCTTCATGTTGCCAAACTCAATGGAACTTTCTGTTTCCCTCCAGTCAACCCTTCAGCGGCATCAATACAACTAACCACTCACTCTTCCTTTTGAAACATTCTCCTCTCCCGTGTCTCTCCTACCTTACTAGCCATTCTTTCTCAACCCACTTTTTGGATTCCTTCTGCTCTAACCAAGTTCTAGTTTTGGGCTTTCCTCAGAGCTTGGTTCTAGATCTTTGTGTCTGGGTAATCTCTTTAGTCCCATTACTTGGAATACTACCTAAGTACTAATGACTTTCCAGGTGAGACCTCATAGTTTGGCATACCAACTGCCTATGTGACACCTCCATCGGATTAATAAGCACCTCAAACTGCATTTTCAAAATTTATTTTATTGACCCATATATTTTCCTAAGGTGATCTCAGTGAATGGTAACCCAATCTACCCACTCATCTAAAAATTAAGGTCTCACACTCGAGTCTTCTCTTTCTGTCATCTTCCACACCCAATAATTAGCAAATCCTGTAAATTTTACACTGAAAACAGATCTAGAAACAGTCCACTTCTCTTTACCACCACACGTCTATGCCATCGTCATTTAGCAACAGGCTACTATACCTACTTGCTCCCCACTTCCACTTTTGTCCATTTCATCTCAAATGAACAGAAACTGGACTCAACAGAGGCCCACAATTAAGGGAGATGCCAGTAATCCCTTAAGGACTTCAAGGTCTAGAAATGCTAATTTATCACCTGTGATCTGCTCACTCCCCCTCTTCACTCTCAACTATATCCACTAGAAAGATACCAGAGGACACTCCATTCAACAAGGGCCTACTACACTGATGAAGAGGATACCAGCATCTTTGGAAAAGATTTCAGTTACTTTTTTCTCTATAAGGCCAGGAATATTGGTGGAAAGAGGTCTCTCTTCAGTGTGGATTGAAAGAATCCAAGGGAAGTTCTTACCACAGAATATGCTCTACCAGAAGCTGGTAAGCAGAATGATCCTACCACAGGGTCCTGAGGAGATAAATGTCAGCCCACTAAGGTACTACTTTCAATAACTGAAAATCCCCAATCTATTCAACAAAGGCCTAACTTGAGATACAGCAAGTGAGTTGGTCCCTCCTATCTTTTGCCAAGGTCTTGCGTCCTCTCCTGCTTCTAAAACAGTGGTTATTAGCTTTATCAGCTACATTTTCCTTTAGAATTTGATAGACTCTCTCCTCGCAAAAACGCCTAACAGAAAATACTGCACTTAGTTCAAAGGTTCCTGAAGGGCCCCCTGAAGCATGGACTCTCAGACTGGACACCTGACTCTGTTGGTTTTCTCTTGGCCTCTTTTATTCATTAAAGGAAAAATAACAATAATGATAAGGTTCTTTGGTCATGCATTCTCTTCTGAATATTTTCCTCTCTCCTCTACCCCTCAATCTCCATAAAAGTAGTCTGATCATTTTTGTGGAGGGGGGTAAAAACACACATGTACTGTACATACATGTTTGTAAATGCACAGAAGCTCTGGAAGGACACACAAAAAAACTGCCTAATAGCAGTTTCCTCTCAGGAAAAGAACTGCACATGAGAGGTAGAGAAGGAGGGAGGCTTTTTTATTGACTATCCTTTCACCTTGTGTACAAATTACCCATCAAATAATAATAAGTCAAAATTTTTAATATTTTAAAACAGCAGGATACATTTTGCTTCTAATTTCTCATTTCCCAGAAACCTTCCGCCATTCAAAGAAACACTTCTTTCTGGCTCCTCATTAACTGGTCACCTGATGCCTTCTAACTTGGAAATCCAAGTAGATTTTCTTTCCTAGGCTTTTATAATACCACAGTTTCTGAATTCTCCTACTACCTTTCTAGAAGTTCCTTCTTATTATCCATGAGACTAATTTATTCATTTATTCACTACCGACAGTGTGACAAGATAATTTTCTTCTATTTGCCCCTCTGTTAGGCGATCCTAGTAAGTCATGACAAACCACGTGACAGGAGTTCTCAAAGCATGACCTGGGAGTTCCTGGGGGTACACCAGATCCTTTCAGAAGTCCAAGTAACAAAACTATTGTAACTCAGTCTTTCTCATCCCATCCCCAAACTTGCTCTTCCTCTGCTATTCTTTGGCGACCGCCAAGCCAGCACTGCAGCATGCATCACCAGTTCTGTCTCTCTACAGTCATCAGTACTTACACGTACTTGACTCTAGCACCTTGCCATACCTCCTGCTACAGCATTTCAAGCCATCATTACTTTTCTAGACTACAACAGCCCAAACCACACCCCTACTTCCAGTTTCATCTTTTTCCAAATCCATTCTCCCGCTGTACCCATTCTATCCAGTACCCAATCTGATTCCCACCATCACCACCTGTTCACTAGTGTTTCTCAAATTGCAAATACTGTTCCCAAGATGAGTTAGCTCTCTACAAGAATTTTTATTATTTTGTTGGGGATAATTAAAACAAGCACATTCTAGGGGCGCCTGAGTGGCTTAGTCGGTTAAGCATCCAACTTCGACCTAGGTCATGATCTCACGGTTCGCGGGTTTGAGCCCTGCATCGGGCTCTGTGCTGACAGCTAGCTCAGAGCCTGGAGCCTATCTTCAGATTCTGTATCTCCTTCTCTCTCTGACCCTGCCCTGCTCATGCTGTCTCTCTCTGTCTCTCAAAAGATAAATAAAAACATTAAAAACAAACAAACAAGCACATTCTAGATCATTTGGTTACATATCTAGGACACGGTCATACAGAATCCAAGGCCATGTTGATAAAATCACAATAGCACACTACCATAAACCAACATAATTCAGGAGAAACGAATAATGGAAGACTGACACAACTGACTCCACCCCAGACAATATAATGTTTATTTCCAAATTATCAAGTTTGTGTGACTAGAGAAATGTGATGAAAGAACCGAGTCTTTCCAAGGTGTTAGTAGCACTGACCAGCCCACCTAAAAAGTAACTTGCTCCATACCATATGCATTGTAAGCATTTTATAAGATATATCATACGTCACATTAATGTTAAGGAACTTGGATTTTATTAGTTTTGTCACTTTATACATTTAGTGTTTTAAGAGCTAGAAACACAAGGAATTCAGTTTAATGTTTACACATCTGAAACACTGAACTAAAAAGAATTTCTAGCAACAAAACAAATTATTAGAGTTCCCACCAAAACATATTTGGCACCCAGAATCATTGTACTCTTTTTTATCCAATCCTAGTTTTTCCAATTACTTTTTTAAAGAAACTTACTTTTCAAGAAACTAGCTTCCTTTTTAAAATGTTAAGTGCCATATCTCTGAAACTTTAATATGTCTCTCCTCTTTAAAAGATCAAAGCCTGCCTGAATGCCTAACTAGTTAGCTTTCAAAGCAAAGATTTTGTTGTCTTATTCACATATTACACATGCTATGCTGTATATGGTAGCCACTAGAAATAGGTGGCTATTTAAACTTTCATTAGACAAAACTAAAAATCAGTTACTCAGTCTCACTAGCCATATTCCAACCACTCACTAGTCAGCCACATGTGGCTGGTGGCTACAACATCTCCATCATTACTAGCTGTATCTTCTCCCTTTAAGGAAGTGTTGAGAAAGCTGTTCATCACTTCAGACTTCCAAATCTTCGTCTCGTCTTCTTCTATTAACTTAATGGAATATCTTCGGTAACTTATTTGATAGCTCTACTCTATCAGCTACAAAGAGCTAGTGACTAGAAAGAATTATGGTAGTAGCAAATCAGTAGGTACACTGTAATCAAAAATGGGACAAATTTTCAGGGTAAGGATAAGATTGTGACGGAGACAAGCAAGAATAGATACTGCAGAAACAGTAGTAGATACGAATCAAAAGACAATGCCCACTCCACTGTACCCACTCATCCTAAAATGATTACCACTTTGCAAAGATCTTCAAAAGATCTCTTCCCAACCATACCTGAAGTATTATACACCCAGTAAACACACTTTTGGTACGAAAAATATATTAAGATCTCAGTATATAATTAGTCATTATGAACCACAATTTAACCTGTTTCAAAGTTTATTTTGTTGATAACATTTTAAATTCTTTCAAGGGTTTTTAAAAACCTCAAAACAACACAATGAATAATGCACTCGGCCAAGTTTACAACTATATAGCAAAACTATATACATGCCTGTTTGCTTATTTAAATCTCCCAGCATTCTCTATACTGTATTATTTTTTAAAAAGACATAATACATAATTAGCCCCAAATACATTTTCTGCTTTATAGAGATATTCAGTGTTGGCATGACTCCAAGAGAAAGCTTATTTTTAAAAGTGCAAAAGTCCCATTTTCTGACTGCTTAATTAAGAGAAAACCAGGTGCAAAAATAAGACTATGCCCCCCCAATTCAAATAGAAACTTCAGAAAACAATGACAATGAAAGGCACTTCCAAAATAATGTATGGTATATTAATTTATTCAATATTTATGACCACTATAAACTTCTAGAATGAGATGAATATTAAATCAAATCAACATGAAGCAAACATTTATGAAGTACCTACCGTGTGCGAGGCTTTGGACTACCTAGACCAAAAAAAGGAAAAAAAAAAAAAAGGAAGGAAGGAAGGAAGAATGAAAGAAAAAGGCAGTCCCTGCCCTCACGGAGCTCACAGTCTAGCTGAGGCAGACAGACACTCACAGATCCGATGGCAAAGCACCAGGGAGGCACTAGGAAGAAGGGGCTGGCTCTGCCTGACGGATGCAGAGGCGGACTTCACAGAGTGGAGACAATGGAGCTGGGCCGCGGATGAGCAGGAGTTCACCAGATGGAGGGGAAGGGGGGAAGCGCATTCCAAGCAGAGGAGACAGCACATGCGCAAGCAGAATCTCGAGAGCACATGCCGTGGTGCAGGAGGATGAGCAGTCCAGCGCAGCTAGAGCATAGAGGTACACACAAACTGAAGAGATGAATTAGGTTTTGGTTTTTAGTGAGTCATAACTATCAGGAATAAATCTTCTGATTCTGATAACAACAGGGCAGTTTGAAAACATTCCATTCAGTTCATAAATATTTGAGCCCTTTTGATAGGTACCCAGCAATGTGGTTAGAGATTGTTATTTTAAAGCAATTTTAGAAAAATAAATCTTATTCTTCCTCTGTACATTTAAGAAGCAAAATAAACCCAGAATAAAGGTTTTCTAAGCTGAATTACAAAGTGTCACCTACACATATTACAGGTCCCCGCTTTTGGTAATTTGAGCTCCCTGTACACCACTATCTTTTTTACGCTTAACACTTTCATAACTATCAACCCAAAGTAACCCCACAATTAAGCAACAGAGAAAGCAATGTCAGCTCTTCCTGCCCAGTCTGCCTACCTAAACAAGGCACTTCAATGCCCTATGGAAATCAATGCACGGTGACCAAGGCAATAGGAAAGGAAACAACGAACTCTGACCCCCACACCAAATTCTGGAAATTAAACTACTGCAAACAAACTATTAGGCCGAATTCCGAATAAAGAGAGCTATCAAGCAGGGACGCATAGCCTTCAGGAAGAGTAAAAAGATACAGAAGAAGAGATCTTTGGTCAAAAATTTTCCCACATCGGCCACCAAGCAACACTGCTCGCCAAGGAAGCCTGGAGCTTAGGAAGGTGCAATGGGGAAAAGAAAGGAACTCACAGGGATCAAACCCTTTATTAGATGTTCTCATATTAATTCCTATTTACTCCTCTCAGTAATGCTAAGGGAAAGAGTACATTACTTTAGGTTTTACAAATGAGGAATCTGAGGCCATGCGAGGTTGAGAGAGGCACCCGTGACTGCCTGAGCTACCTGCTTCCAAAGCCGTTCTACACACCCCGCCCCAGGGTCCCTACAGTGAGCGCTGGGCTCCCAAGCCAGCTTGTATCAAGGTTATATATGCCGGTGAAGACAGGCCCTTATTCTTCCCTCCACTATTTTCACACAGTCAGTGCAAGACGATAGTGGTGGCAATACACATGTATCTCTGAAATTTAGAGGAAGAAAAACTGAGACAAAATGGTTACATAAGATTAGTTGCCCTTGGGGTGGGGACGGGGAGGGAAGCTTTCTTAGTAAAGATATTGGGTGCTCTAATGCAATTAAATTAGCATAATAATTCAAACGCTACTTGTTTAAATTCCTATACAACAAATCATCAAGTAAGCACCTCAATAAAAATAAGAGCTAATGGAAAAACCCCCAATCATAGTATTAGGATGAGAATATTATTATTGCTAAAAGTCATTATCCTCAACATTATCAAAAGTCAAAATAAAAACTGCCCTTTCTCAAATCCTAATCCTGAAAACTGATAGGTAAGCATAAACTATGTGCTAAGGATACTTGGCACATTAAGATTTTGACTCTTTTTGGGCAACAAAAACTATTTTAAGAAAAAAAATAAGACAACTAACATCAACAGAAATCTTTTGTAAAAAGTCCCCATGGGCCAAAAATGTGATGTTTGAGAGACGCTGAAAGATTGTTTTCAAATGTGCACGTATTACTTATGCAAAGTACTGCCATAAACTAATCAGATTTATAAGTCAAAATGCTTTGCCAGGGCAGAGTAGACTAGGACATTCAGACACAGCCAAAATTCTAGTGACACAATTACAATGTAAGATACTTTGAGGAGAGCTTCTGAAATAGTACACATATGCTCTCAGTAAATTAACCAACCTTATTTTGATTGAGAGGATCATTCCGCAGTCTCTGTTTGTTCTTCTGTAATTTACTAGGCATCATCTTTCCAGTTCTGAAGTCAAAACTGCTGAGGTCAACAGTATTTCCCAGGTACCTTGCCAACTGAGGTTTGCTTCTGAACTTCTTACCACTTGGACTAGAAGAAACATATCATCAATTGTACAAAAGGTAACAATATTTAGACCTACCTCTACACAACTTTTCTCTCCCAACTGTTACTGCGTAACAACTTTAGATATGTTTTTGTTTGGTTTTTTTTTTTTTTTACCAAAGAAACGGTAAGTTTTAAAGGAACTTCGTAACTTCCCTGGAAGAAGAGATAATGTTTCATCTAGTATTACGCTGCGCTGGGTACACCACTGGAGTACTTAACAGATGTTACTGCGGATTCCCCCGCTAGCCAGTCACTCCTCAGCACCCACGGGAAGACTCCGGGTACAAACTGCATGCACAGCACAGTATACATGCTGCAAACGTCTCCCACGTTACAAACTGACTTCCAAACTGACTTCTGAAATGCTTTTTCTTCTAAGTACTACATATACACAATGCCAGCAGTAATCAAAACTTCAGGAAACATTCTTCTGAAGTCAACAATCCTTGTTAAACATACCAAAAAAAAAAAAAAAAACCACTTGGAATCCATATACTCTTTGGGCTACGAATCTGAACTCACAACATTATAATAGAAAAAGAAAATTATTGAATTTTTACAGTATTTAAATGCTCCCTAAAAGGAGGAAACTGAGGCAAACATTTGCAAATGTGTTTGAACATTGCTGACCTGAGTTTTTTTAGCCAAACTCCTACCTTGGGGAAGCTTATCAAGAATAACTTCTCAGGGCTCCTGGGTAGCTCAGTTGGTTAACCATCTAACTCTTGATTTTGCCTCAGGTCATAATCTCACAGTTGGTTAGTTCAAGCCCCACATCGGGCTGTGGGCTTTCAGTACAGAGCCCCCTTGGGATTCTCTCTCTTCCTCTCTCTCTACCCACCTATTCTCCCTCTCACTCTCTCTCTCAAAATAAATAAACTTAAAAAAAAAAAGGATTAATTTCTTGTAAGAAATATTATCAAAGCTGGAAAATTATAAAAGTGCCAGAAGTATATAGAAAACTAAAGTAATCTTTCCTAAAAAAAGGTGGCTTTTTTTGCTGTGTGGCATTTATCTATAAGAAAATTTTTATAGGAAGAATGCCCCAGTCTAACCTAATAAATTTTCTGAACCAAATGTGCTAAAATCAACTATTAAAGTCAGCATAAATAGGTTACCAGAAGAGAATTGCAAGAATTCTAAAATATTTCTCAAAAAAACCCAACATGTCCTATTTAGTACTAAATCATGCACCAACTGACCACAATAAAAGGAAAATAATTGAACAGGAAAACAAAAGGGAATTTTGTATGGGAAACCAAGAGATAAAATACTGCCCTGGAAGAGCAAAACTTCTCTCTGGGTCAAATCCAAACCAACACACCGCACTTTGTCATAAACACTGTGGTATTCAGCCACCAGTGACTTCAAGACAAATGAAGATCATATCAACATTTTTTTTTTTTGACAGTCACAGAATGTAAGTGTTCTTGAAACACAATTCAAGCTGTAAAATTCAGTCAACAAATGGAAGTAACACCCAGTAACAACCAGGACATAACAGAACAAAGCAGACTATTAGAACACACAGGAGGAAGGGATATAGAATTAGGCAGAAGCAAACCTCAATTCCCATTCTAACCAGATTTCCAAATACGCTCAGTATCACAAAATAAAATCACACACAACCCTCAATATGGTTCAAAACAAAACTTGAACCATCTCTGTCCACCACAACTTCCACCCCCAAACCCAATCACATCTTGCCCTCTGTTGTGGTACCCCTGCTGTCCACCTAGCACCTAACCCACCACACTAGAAAGCCACTTCACAATGCTGCAGTGCCCCACCCTTCAGCCACACCCGACACCAAGTGCTAACTGTTCAGACTCCTCAATGCTGACAAAAATAGCTTCACCTCCCCAGTAGCACATCAAAAAAAACCCTTCAATTTGTTTATAATTTTTTTTCAAAACTCTGTTTCTCCACCCGTCTTGGTACCCCATGTTCCAAACTCAAAGTCACCAGAAATATGCCACATACCTTTGACTTTTAGCCATATCTTTCCAGATGGAAGGATGAACATATGCAATATCCTGACTGTCATAAGATTATTAAATCCTCCACGCCCAAGTAAAATGTCACCTTTTCTGTGAAGCTGTGATTCTCCAAACCTAGTTAGAAATAAATCTACATCTGCAATTCTACTTCATTACAAAAATTTGTGTCTCCTCGATGATTCAAACAACCAGAAACTGCAATGCCACTTTTTAAAACCCTCAAACATGAATAAACATATACAAATACTGAACAAAGTCACTTTCTCAGAACAAAATACTTTATTAGTTGAATAGTAAAGAATATAAGTTTGATTTGCAGACACAATAAAATGCTAAATTCTATGCTTATTTAAGTTATATTGCAGAGACTTTTAAAATTGAACCAGAAAATCTTTTCACGATTAATCTATTATACTACATAAGAAATAATTACTTAAAGACCCAAATTAATTTGAAACATTGGTAAAGGTCATTCTATTATGGCACTTATATAATTACAATAAATTTTAACTAAGCTATCATAGCCATATAGTCCTTATAATCAGATATTCCAGTTATTGGTCAACAAGATTCTGATAACCTATTCCATATACCGCAAATATGAATAAAAACCTCTCTACAAAATAAAATGACAATTCTCAATCAGATATCTCTCTGATAAGACATCTCATTAGTACAATAAAAGCTGAGCTTAAGAGTGGATTTAGTTTCAACAGAATAATGTTCCAGAAGATGAAAATATTAAGGTAGCAACTCTATCAGAAAGATAAGCACTATTACTTCTAATTTTTTTATAGTTTATTTTTGAGACAGAGACAGAGCATGAGTTGGGGAAGGGCAAAGAGAGAGGGAGACACAGAATCTGAAACAGGCTCCAGACTCTGAGCTGTCAGCACGGAACTGATGCGGTACTCGAACCCATGAACCATGAGATCATGACCTAAGCGGAAGTCGGACACTTAACTGACTGGAGCCACCCAGGCGCCCCAGCACTATTATTTTTAAGGATACAGTTTACAGACAACTACAAAGCCACTTGTTAAGAAATCAATTGACTAAGTTCACAAATCGGCCCTGCAATGAGTAGTTTCTTATGGAACAGTTGAAATGCCACCTACCTGCTGCAGCTGAACACATACTAGAACCTCACTCTAACATCAGTCTATAGAACAGCATTCATTAGAGATCAGTTTTAGACACTCCTCCCCAAATTAAGGAAATCTAACTACTTAAGAACTCAATTAATACGACTGCATAGTTTATAATCTAGATTAGCAATTTAATGTTTAAATAGTCCCTATGTCTACTGATTTTAAAAATCAAATGGAATATGTGAGAAAGGCCGGACATATTCTACTGATAAACTAAATTAGCCACAAAGAAAGGAAGTCTAGTTTTAACTATTAACATATCCCAACAAAGGTGCTCTACCAACTGGCACCCAGTCAGTTATTCATGCAAATTACTGTCCCAGTCACAATGATGGAGTTCTACGCAGCATCTACGCAGGATAGCGACAAGTGCTGGTCATCACAGCTGCCTTCAAGACAGTGGCACGAGTCCATTCCCTGTAACTGCTGTCACTTGTGCTTGGTGCTGTAAGAAGTCGTCAACCTGACTGCCCAGGCGATTCTGAACCAGGGACCTTCTTCTGCTCAAGACGAAGGCAAGCATAAAGAAAGGCAAAGCCCAAGGGAATGGTTAAGTAAGAATCTGCCCATCAGATACAGAATATGTGGACAGCACCAACGTGACCTGCAAGTGGTGGAAGAAATACAAAAAGACTGTCCAGAATGACTAAATCATCGCTGGTCTGCCCTCTAAGATGGCTGCAGAAGGTCACAATCTCACACGCATCAGGGATTAGCATGACTAAGCTTTTATTCTAAAAGCAGCAAACTGTAACCGAGGAAAATTCTAGTAGACTAAGCAAAGGATATTAGTCATTTTCAGCTTCTCTAACCAAAGTGATTACTTCTAATCCCAGTAATGAAATACTAATATTTCACTTTCAACCACACAAAAAAATTCCCTACCAACCGCCCCCTGCATATGCCAACCCGGAACCAACTTGTGGTCTCACCTTTAACTTCTCCTACCCTCCAAATACCCTAAAGTAATGATTAAATGAAAATCAAAGATATGAGTTTTAATTTCATAGAACATTTCATCTAGGTCTTTGCTAGCTTTCATTTTAATTAAACTGTTTATAAAGCACTCTTCAGCATAACTCTGCCTCAAAGGTTTCTCACTACAGATTATCAAGAAGAAAGAAATTTATTTGGCATCTGACTTTCGACTCTAAAAAGATTTCATTGAGATACCAGAAACTACTTTAATTCTGGTCACCTTAGTTTAGTGGTTTTCATATTTTATCACTCTGTCCGCTGTGATCACCATTCCCTGAGCTACACAACTGTGACACGTCCTGCCAGTCTCCATATACAAATGTCCTCTTCTGAAGGCCTCCTGCCCCCCTGTGCAACTGCACCCTGAAAGCTCACCTCAAATAAGAGCACAACTTTTCTTTTTCATTCACGTTACGTCAGAAACATGGATCATCATGATGTTTAGTCAAATAGCATGAGGAGACCAGAGTCTGAGCAAACATCTGTCTACCTTCAAACCGGTTTCTAACAGGATGCACCGTGGAGGTGGCAGTAATCGGGTGCAATACGGGGAGCTGGCCGACGAGGGACAAGGGGCACTGTGGACAGCAGATGGTCAGCTCGTAGCTGCAGAGCTCGTTCATGGGGGCATCACTCTCCCACAGTGCTTTGTGAGGCGTAATAAAAACCTCTACACTGAAAATTCTCTAATCTATGGTCCTGGAAAAGCTTGAGATAAAGAAACATCAACTTTCTATTTGATACCTCTTTCAATGTTAAAGCCTATTTGTTAGTTACAGAGTAAGTACTGAAAGACAAAGACTTCTCTGATTTTAACAATTGTCTCCACAAGTCAAATTTTGGCTGAGGCTAATACCTGCAATTAAAATTATCTTGTTGTACTTTCGCACAAAATATATAAGCAGAAAACTGCCAAATCGAGTAATTCAAATAACAAGTATCACTGCTTCAAAGTTATAGGACACACACACAGAGAAATCTACCTACAAGTCAGCTCCCAATCCCCCTCTTTGACTCCTTTCCTCCACCTTTACATGCGGGCCTTTCCTAAAGCAATTGCCTTCAGCCCGCGTCTGCAGCTTGTCCCCAGTAGATTTTACCTACTCTTGTCTTACTTGTATCTCCCATCAGGTGCTACCAAATCCACGTCCTTCCTTTCCACTGCCACTGCCCAAATCAGGTCTTTTCTTTTTTTTTTTTAATGTTTATTTATTCTTGAGAGACAGAGACAGCATGAGCAGAGGAGGGACAGAGAGAGGAGGAGACACAGAATCTGAAGCAGGCTCCAGGCTCTGAGCTGTCAGCCCAGCCCGACGCAGGGCTCAAAACTCACAAGCCCTGAGATCATGACCTGAGCCTAAGTTGGAAGCTTAACTGACTGAGCCACCCAGGTGCCCAAATCATGTCTTTATCACCTCAGGTCTAAATCACCAGGACAGACTGACTGACTTTCTACTTGCTGGTCGTTGCATTCTAAACTAGCCCAATTATTCTTTCTAAACACCACTCTGACCACAGTTCCAGCTGAAAAGCCTTCAATGACTTGAACCCATTAGCAAAAGGGAGCCAAACATCTTAGCTCTGCATTTAAGATCCTTTTTCATCTAACCTCCGCCGAACCTTTCAACCCTACTTATCACTCCTCTTACTCAATGACCTCTGCTCCAACCATGTTAATTTATTCACTATTCTGAACAGGCTGAATGGTTTCCCTCATAGGCGTTTTGCAAATCATACCTGTTACTCAGTCCATAATGCAGGACTCCAACCCTGATTCCCACGGGCCCAGAAATACCAATCCACATTCTACCTATTCCATAAAAAGCCTTCCCAGAATGAAGCAGTGGAAGGCTTCCTTCCTCTGAACCATATAGCAGTTCCTGCCAGCATCAGGTAAATAATCATGAACTGCCTGTTGGCATCTCTTGTATTCTAGCCTTGAAATACTGAGTTCTACATGGTTATAAAACTTTTACAAGTTTAAATTTTATCTTCACAAGCAGCATACTCAAATAATTATTTATGAATAAAATGATACGATGTCAGATTTGCTTCCAAATAATGAAGGTTGAGTCGGGATAGTAGATTGGGGTATGGAAGAAATAAGATGACAACTGTTGAACTGGGCACTTGGTAATTTCTTTATGATTCTCTCTACTTTTACATATGTTTGAAAATTTCTATAATAAGATGTTTAAAACAAACACTAAAGTATACAAGCTGAATATACCCCCTAAAAATTACAAAGTAATTTTTTAAAAATATGAAGTTTGGGCAAGTAAATGTGAGAATTAAAGAACTCCCTTGGCAGTTGGGGAAGACGGTGGTAGAGAATTATTTTTAAAGAATCATCAGGGGAAAAAAATGTTTTACAGTTTGGCTGTTGGTAATATGTGACAACACTGCACCCTTTCCCTTGGCATAAATGTTTAAGTAATCACCAACATAATTTTAACTGGGATAAAAGACCTTACATGTAATTTAAATTCTGTAACAATCATTCTCATTCCAGAAACCAGCATCTATGTAACAAACAGCATGCAAACAGTATATTACTGATAACAAACTCTATTATCTCTATATCAACGTTAGGGAAAAAAATCAAAGCCAGTGTGAGCCACTAAAAAATAAAAAAATGAATGAATGTAGAATTCTACCTAATCTCATCCCACTGTCTAAAGGCACTCACTTTTTGAGAAAGAAAAAAGGAAAACACCGGTTATTTTGGCTTACTGGGGGCTGGACATTGTTACAGAAATATCAGAAATTAAATCTATCTTGGAATTATTTCAAAATATAATGGGAAAAGGGAGCTGAATATTGATGAAACAAGCCTGGCCAGGAATTGATAATTATTTAAACTGGTTGATGAGCACACAGGAGATTCATTACACTTTCCCAATGATTTTTGCTCTTGCACATTTGAATTTTTCCAGAGCAAAAAAAAATTATTGATAAGTATACCCAGAAAACAGACTATATTTTGAAAAAAAGAGATAGGGGCCTCTGGAATAGACCTTTTTAAAGAGATGCATACATCACTGCATTCATGTTAAAAATAATTTTAAGACATTCATCCTTGCTTTAATCTATGAATTCTTCCAGTATGAAAAGAACAATAAAAGAACACACACACAGGGGCACCTGGATGACTCAGTCAGCTGAGCGTCCGACTTCAGCCCAAGTCATGATCTCGTGGTTCAGGGGTTCGAGCCCTGAGTCAGGCATTGTGCTGACAGCTCCGAGCCTGGAGCTGCTTCAGATCCTGTGTCTCCCTCTCTCTCTGCCCCTTCCCTGCTCATGCGCTCTCGCTCTCACTCTCTCTCTCTCAAAAATAAGTAAACATTAAAAAAAATTTAAAGAACATACACACATATACACGCTGCAAATGGAAAGCAACATGTCAAAATATGAACACTAATTATTGTTAGGACTATAATGCTCATCATCACTGCACTCTCTACACTCTTCTATATTTTCCCAGTTTGCCACACTAAGCATGGGGTACTTTTCCAATCAGGGGAAAAAATAAAATATTTATAAAAACCCTGATGAACATGTTCACCTAAGATCTGCCCTAATCACATTTTAGAATTAAAATAGTGTGAATCTCCAAATAATTAACAATAACTGTTTATATTTGTTAATTAAGTGAAGGGGAAAACTATCATTTTCTTGATCTGCTGACCATCTACTACATGCCAAATGCTTTGTGTGTACTTTCATTCAACCTCGAAAAATTCTATAAGGTAAACTTCTTACCTTTGATTTACAGTTGAGGAATCAGAGACTTACATTACAGAAGCTTATAAATCTGTATAAGTTAAAACAGTAAAGCAAGATTCAAGACTCAAGTCCCAATTTTCTGACTCAAAACTCTCCATTCTTAATCTAAACCAGTGTGACACAAGTGTGGTCTTCTGACAGACTTACTGGTCTTCAAAGAAGTACAGAGGCGGAGAGAAAGCATTCAGGAACTGCTATGGTAATCTGACAAGTAAGTTTATGACTGTGGGATCTAAGAGTAAAAAGTTGCAACATGTATTTTGTGTATACACTTTTACATGATACTTATTTTTTATCATAAACTACTTCCTACCAGATACTATAACAAACAACTTTACAGTTATGGCACAAAGAAATAATATATTATTTAAAAGTAAGTAGAAATATATTATCTTCCCAGGATGATATAAACGCAATTTTTGATGGGAGATGTTTAAAAAGGATAAAAGGATTTTTTTTTTTTTAATGTTTTTTATTTATTTTTGAGAGACAGAGACAGCGCGAGCAGGGATGGTCAGATAGAGAGGGAGATAAAGAATCTGAAGCAGGCTCTAGGCTCTGAGCTAGCTGTCAGCACGGAGCCCCACGCGGGGCTGGAACCCACGAACCATGAGATCATGATCTGAGCAGAAGCCAGATGCTCAACCCACTGAGCCACCCAGGCACCCCTAAAAGGAGTTTTTAATATGAAAAGGCAAATCAAAGTCCTTCAGGTCTAAAAATCTGTATACAATACATACACAAACACTAAACACACACAAGTCTAAAGAAAAATAAGAACCTTTACTTCAGCTTTTCAGTATTTGCATACCTGCTATCGAACAAGACAGGACGCTGGCTACAGCAGGAGACAAGACCGCCTCTATAGTGCAGGCCTACTGACAGCCAGCACTAGCCAGGTTTGTGGATCATTTAATAGAAATGTATTAACTCTTTGCTTCATTCAACAAGCAATTCTTAAGAGCTTTCCGTACCGCCAGGAACTGTGGTGGATACTGGAGACTCAAAAATAAAATTAGACTCAGCCACTCACCACCTTGAGGAGGTTCAGAATCTGATGTTCAACAAGACTGCCATCTTCTACAGCAGATGTGGTAAAGGTTAACAGAATTATGCTCAAAATGTCATAGGACTTGCCCATTTCTGCTAGAGGCCTCCAGGAAAGGCTTTTTTAAAGAGATGCATACATGTTAAAAAATAAGTTTATAACATTCATACTTGGTTTAATCTATGAATTCTTCTAGTATAAGAACACCAAGATAGATTTCAAAAATCTTTAGAAGAGGATAATGTTCTGCTTTCACATTTGTAAATAACTCATAATCGTTCCTGACAAATTCAGTGTTCAATTTCAAAAATTTAATTTTAATTTTAAATTTAAGGTAGATTTACCACTCATTATTTATATTCATGTACAACTTATGTAATCAAGTTCCCAAACAAATGATTTTGAATTTATAAGACAAGGCAAAATCATAAGCTCCACAGATATTACTCAAATTTCATTCTATTCCATACTTTTATTCTTCTTTGCTAAGTTTTAGTTTTTAGATGCTGCTAAGTTAGGCAAAAACTTCATTTTACAACTTGCCTAGTCATTTCTTAGTGGATGGCAAATAGCCGTAAAAGACCACTAACCAAGGACTGCAAAGGACATTAATACTCCACACCAAAAAGTAAATCCATGAAGTAAGAGCTAGTGATTTACTTCTAACTCATCATGCAGGTCTGAAAAGATCTCAAACACAGGCTAAAAAGTTACACATTTCTACTAATCCCAGTATGAAATCTAACAACACACACACACATACACACACACACAAAGTATCGCTTCCTTTGCAAATCACCAGCTCCTGCTCGATTAATTAAAACTGCACTATGAAAATTATGACTCTATACCTCACAAATGAAATTCTAAAAGCAACTTGAGAAAACGTTATCAATCTCTGTTGGAGATTATTTTTAGAAGGGGTGTTCACCAGTCCCTTTCGAGCTCTGGGTTTCCTCTGCTACAGGACTTGTGGGTGTTCCGGCGGGTGAGAGTTCGCACGTCAGATTTAAAAAATCAGATGAAGGACAGATGGCAGTGTTGTGCCCTGACAAAAATTCCCCTAGCCAACCACAGAAGGCTAGGATGGTAGAACCGAGAGAGAATTATCGGAGCACAATTTCCACCACAGCTATGTGCCTTTTATTTCCAGATCCAGGCTTCAATCCGGCTATTTCAGAAAAAAGACTGAAAGCAAGTCAAACTTATAATGATGCAATAAGCACTTAGCAATAAACCTTGAATTTCATTCTTTTCTCCAACTAAAGAGGTTTTTTTTTTTTAATTGGTCTGTCTGGCACATTTCAATTGTACCTTGACGCAAAGAAGCACACGAGCTTTTTGCAGGAAACACATAAAACTATCGCATAAACTACATTTAGACTGCAAGTTACAATTTGATTTCTTCTAGTTTTTTTCAATGTTTATTTATTTTGAGAGAGACAGAAAATACCAGGAAGGCTCCCGGGCTGTCAGCACAGAGCCCTGAAGTGGGACCGATCCCATGAACCATGAGATTGTGACCTGACCCAAAATCAAAAGTCTGATGCTTAACTGACTGAGCCACTCAGGCACTCCTGATTTCTTCTAACTTAAATGAAAGCTTTTAAAATGAAGATGACCTATAGCTTGCTCCGTAGGGAACATGCTGCCTATCTGAAAATCTGAGAAACAACAGGGTCAATCCTAAATTAAACATATACCAGGAGAATGAGCAAGAAAGAAGATTTCTGAAGAAAATGATCACTTCTATTACCCAGAATAAAACTGCTTTAGGGGCGTCCGGGTGCCTCAGTAGGCTAAGCATCTGACTTCAGCTCAGGTCATGACCTCACAGTTTGTGGGTTAGAGCCCGACGTCAGGCTCTGTGCTGAGCGTTAACTCATAGCCTGGAGCCTGTCTTCAGATCCTGTGACTCCCTCTCTCCCTAACCCTCCCCTGCTCATGCTGTCTCTCTCTCTCTCAAAAATAAATAAAAATTTTAAAAAAATAATAAATGAGGTTTCCTTTTTAAAAAAATAAGAAAATAAAACTGCTTCAATTATGTTAATTTACCACAATTTTTCAATTTTTTTCTCTCCAATATTACATAGAGCTGGAAGATCACCTTTTGATACAATGACTTTACTACCCTATAGGATTTAAAATTTACCCTTTGTCAAAACGAAGTAAAATAAAATAAAATTTACCCTTTGTAGAACTTAAAAGTACAAATATAATACATCGCTTTAGCAGCCACCAAGCTCCATAAAGCAAATTAGGTATGAGTTGTTGCAATATTTGAGAATTACAAGTAGGGATTTTCTATGGGAGGCAGTGGAGCAGGGTGGCTGTAGGTTCTAGGGTTAAATCCCCTCCATCAGGATTCTAACTCTGCCCTTACCAGCAGTACAACCTTGAGCATATTACTGAACTTCCCTGTCCCAAGTCCCCATCTGTAAAATGCAGATAATTGTACCTATAGCTAACAGAAATATAAGGACCCAATAAGATAATACATGTAATGCATTTAGCAAAATAATACTAATAGTGGCCAAAACTGTGACAGCTGTGACATAGAACACATAGAATTAAGACACACAAGACCCTATACTAAAAAAAAAAAAAAAAAAGCAAAAAACCCTATAGATTCAATGAAATTCAAATACTGACTTTTCACTTGTGTCTCTGCACTATGAGCATTTTTACTTAACCATTTTCTCTGTATCTCTAAGCTGCTTTCTATCCTTCTATCATATCCTCAACATTAATGATGAAAATAAGAAATTGGAAACCGTTTGGACTTAATATCCCAACCAATTTCATCCCAGCACACCACCAGGTAATACAAAGCAATGGCAAGAAAATCATTTAAGACTTGTTTCACAAAATTTTAAGCATCACATCAATTGGTAAACACCTATTTAGCATCTAGGTGTACCTAGGGGAGAAAGAAGTCAGTTACATGAGAAAGCCACAGGTTCTATGGAAATGAACATGAGAGTAACAGAGAGGACACCAGGTTTAACTACATGGGGAGGGCCAGAAAGAAGTGATTAGGGGAAAAGACAATTTACTGAAAGCCAAAGACATTTAAATATTTAAGAACTAAAACAATGGATCTCTCCCCTGGTCCATTCAGCAAGTTTTTTCCAACAAACTACAAGGCAGAGTTGTGTTTTGTTTGTTGGTTTTTTTAAAACAAAAAAGAGACACACAGAGAGAGAAGGAAAGACCTGACTGAACTCTGACATGCTCAATGATTCAGAAATAATGCCCTCCAAGCATCATACCAGCCTTTGGTAACAAATCAGATACACCTATACATGTTTTTAAACTGATGTGTATCTTCAGCCCATACAACTGGAGTGAATGAACTATTTTCCGTAAGTAGTTCTTAAACATATTTATGTATTTATTTTGGCGTAGAGAAATTGAATCCTTGTATCACTATGAATACAAGTAAAATCATATATGCACTTTACAAACAGACAAACCACAGGACCAGGAAGTGTAAGTGACAGGCTCAAGTTTGCACCAAATGGTTAAGTGTGAAGTTAGAATACCAACTCCAGACCTCTTTACCCCTGTGCTCTGCTGCCCTCCCTAGAGACTTCTACATTTATCCTATCACTCATGATTTTATAGGCCTCAATTATATTGCCTCTGAGTCCTCTTCTTTCCAGATCAAAGTGAAATAAATTCAGTCTCTCTTCATGCTCCTGCTCCCAATTATTATTTTAATTGTTCTCTGGTTCCACTGTATCCTTTTTTCAGAGAAGTGATCAGGTACAAATGCAACATAACTTTGATACAAGAATCAAAAATACTTACTGTTTTGTTTCTAATATCCAACCACATATTTTATGGCAGCAGCTGTTAACAGTTTACCTCCACTCCCAAGTCTTTAACCCTAAGACTAACCAAAGTCTAGAAACTAACAAGTTAAAGCTAGATTAAAAATGGCATGAGCTGGCTACTAAAGGGTCCTATGCAGAGGAAAATATTATTTCAAGATTATCAGCCAGCAAGTGCAGGGAGCCCAAAATTAGAAATGACAGGAGCCAAGTAGACCAGTGAGAAAAATTATTGTTCACATAATGGGTTCATATGATGGCAACAAACTTTTCAGAAACTATTACCAATAGATCCAGCTCTTTATCTAACCACACCTTTTTTAAAAACACGACTTATATGATAATATATGAACTGCCACACACTATCAGTAATCCTGACAGAAGGCATAATTATATTGCTTAACTAGCAACTCAAGGCACGCCTTCCTATTAGAACTTGGCAAGTCTCAAGAAACAGCCAAAACACCATTCTACCAAAATTTGAAGCTTTCTCAATGAGCTTAATTTCAGCCCAATTAATAAGTGTAAGCCACACCCTACGTTAACAGGCACAGATTTGCTTAAATTAATCTCCCCAGAGGCAGGCTAATTCAGGAGTTAGTAGACTATGGAAACAAACGGGTGCAGGTGTTCACATTACCAATGGGAGAGTTAACTCTTAACCCACCTATTAACACAGATGGCTGGTGTTTTGTGAGCTACTGGTTTTTAACAGGTGGGGTATATAAGGGGATGCTAATATGCAAAGCTGTGACACTTTGATTGAAAAAGAATGTGTTCACCTTCACTATGAGCAGGTGCCCTCCATCATTCATCACTGAAAGCGGAAGTCACAGGAAAAACTGCTGTATTACAAAAACCACATCATGCTACCTGTTTCCTACTGCCTCAGAATGTAACCTCTCAGCAGGGAATCAAGACTGACTGTTACAATCCTGCAAAATAACTAACATTTTGTAGACAGTCAATAACCAATTAGACAACATTCCTTCCAACCTTGAACTAAACAATGTGGCACAAATCTGTTCAATGTGTCTTTTCACTTTGTACAAACAAGTAAATAGCAAATCATGCTGCACCATCTAATGAAGACTTCAATTTTAGAAAGTAATTGTCACAATACTGGTTTCACGATTTGTTGTAAGATGAATTTGTTTGGGGGGCGCCTGGGTGGCTCAGTCGGTTAAGCATCCTACTTCGTCTCAGGTCATGATCTCACGGTTCATGAGGTTGAGCCCCATGTCTGCTGCAGGTCCTCTCTCTCTCGGCCCCTCCCCCACTGGCTCACTCACTCAAGCTCTCTGTCAGAATAAATAAACTTAAAAAAAAAGATGAATTTCTTTGGAAAATTCATTTTAAATTGGTAATATCAGCTTTTCTACCATAAAGTATTTATTGAGTTTGTATAAAACAGTTAACATTTAGGAGCGCCTACGTGATTCAGTTGGTTAAGCGTCCATCTTCGGCTCAGGTCAAGATCTTGCAGCTGGGTGAGTTCGAGCCCTATGCCAGGCTCTGTGCTGAAGGCTCAGAGCCTGCAGCCTGATTCAGATTCTGGTCTCCCTCTCTCTCTCTGCCCCTTCCCTGCTCATGCTCGGTCTCTCTTTCTCTCTCAAAAATAAACATTAAAAAGATTTTTTTTAAGTTAATATTGAAATTCTTACAACACATTAAAAAAAAAAAATACTAAGTGACCACAAATCAAAATAAGCACTACAGCAATCTGCCTTTTTGAAATAACTTTTCCAGCTACTGCAAGGAAAACAAAACAAAAAAAAACTCCTTGCAATAACCCAAAGTTAGTTTGAACAAATACGTCATCCCAAAACCAAACAAACCGTATCCCAGGAGAAATGCCACAGAGAGTGAAATTCAAAGTTTAAGATGCTCTACTGAGAATAGACCCGTCACCTATTCCTCCAAGAGTTCAATTCCAGACACAGAATATTCTTGTAAAATATAACTGGCTACAAGACATCAATACATAGTTCACCTCAAGAAGGTAGCATACTACCTGCTTAAAAAGAAAACAGAAGTTGTTAAGAATATGCAAGGAATAGCACTAAATGAAACAACTGAACTGGAGAGGAGTTATTTTTCCACAATAAGTTTTTAATACTACTGAAGTAAATTTAATATTTAATGAGGGGGAAATACAAGATTATCACTTTTGAATGTTTAAAAAACGCCATTTTATCATTTAAGATTTCAAGCTGAGTGGTCTCAGATCAAGTGACAAAGTAAGTTCTAATTCAACACATCTTTCATTTTTCTTTTTTACTTGAACAGGTGAAATAAATGGACTGAAACTATTGTTCCATATATTTGAGCAGCCATTGGGAATCAGTTCATATTTACATGTTTTACCATTGGTGATCACATTCTTGTGTGTATATACACACATACACAAATGTTTGTATATTTTTTTAACCTTTCAAGTCTATTTAAGAGTACTCTCAATTCATAAACACTGGAGAAAGACAGACAGACAGACGACGCACGCAAGTGTATATTCCTCCCTCCCCAACCAGGGCAATGTAGTAACCTACTTGATGATGAAAGTAAATCCTTCATAACATTATTCCAATGGCTAACTGGCTGACAACAACTAGCTCCAACACCCAAATATACTCCCTGAAAACTGAGTCAATCAGCCCACAAAAGCCCCTCCACACCAATAAATATAATGTTCATATTCTCTTCTATAAATGAGATGGTTTATTTTTTAAAGTAAATTTGTTGATAAGAAAACTCCACTGACATCAAATAGCCACAGGCACTTTCCTGAGCTTACTGGATCATCCAAAGAAATGACATGGACAGCAGGAACACAGAATTGCAAGATCACATGAGGGCGAAAACCTGAATCATTTAGACCGAGATTTCTCAACCTGATTTCTCAAACTGGTGACATTTTGGGTCAGATAATTCTTTGTTGTGGAGACCATTCTGCGTATCACAGAATATCTTGCAGCATCCCTGGTCTCTACCCACTACACGCCAGTAGCACACCCTTCCAAGGTACGACAACCAAAAATGTCCCCAGACATTGCCAAACATCCCCTGGGGGACAAACTTTGGTTTAGGAGTCTAACAACATATTGCAGTGTTTCAGTTTTCAAAAGTGAGTAACTTCTGTAACACCATGCGAGTTCCAAGAAACTTCAGGCATTCCAAGTGGTTACTTTATACCAAACTTTCCTGGATCTCACAAAGTAACTGAAGCCTTATTACTGTAGATAGCTAATTCTCCCACATGTGCGTGATTAAACACTCTTGTGATGATGAATCTGGGAAAGCCTGGGACAGGAGCCAACAGTGACTGGGTTTTATAGTTTCGATGAATTACACCTTCATTTAACCCTTCTATGGACTAACCATTCTTGTCAGAGTATCTTTTTCGTTCCACAAACCATTTTCGCCAACACTGTCAACCTAAGACGCCCTCCTCTGGGCTCTCACCATTCAGACACGGTGCCTGACCTGTCACTGTACTGGGGTCAACTCTCACCCAAGGGCTCAGGGACCTTCCACTACCAGGCTAGCCGGTCTCTGCCACTTCCCTCGAGCCCTACTCTCAACTTGACATCTCAGCTGTTGACCCTTGACCCCGGCCTGACCTCGCTGCCCCCTCCCCGCCCCCAGGGCGGTACCTGAAGTAGTAGACATCGCTCTTGCCGGCACTGAGCCCAGATTTTCGGATCACTTCCTCCTTCTTCCATCCGGGGGGGAGGGCCGGGCAGTCCATCCTCTTCCCGCTCTCCGTGGCCCGGGGTCCCCTGGGCCCCGGCCCCGCGCTCCCCGACGGGAAAGGGACCGGCTCCC
>NC_043713.1:20009661-20144541 GCF_006229205.1 Suricata suricatta | reverse complement strand
GCCCTGGCCCCCCTGCTCTATGGCGGAGTCGCCGCCAGCGCCGCTGCCGCCCGCCGCGCTCTCCCCCTCCTCCTGCTCCGGGCAGCAGCGGCCTCCCCCCGGGTGCGCGCGCATCCAGCCCCCTCCCCAGCCGGCGCTGCGCTTCTTCCGTAACCGAGCCCTTGGAATCCCGGAGACCCGCCCCGCCCGCAGCGCGGCGCGCGGGGGACGCGCGCAAGCATCATAGAGCGGACGCGCACAGAGCGGCCCTCCCGCTCGGGGCGTGGCCCCGGCCACCGCCTCTTAGGTCCTCCAAGCTCTCTGGGTAGCCATATTGTCTCCGCCTTCTTGAGGACACGCCCCCGGCCCCGCCCGCTCCGCCCTCAGCCGCGCCCTTCCGGCCCCCGTCCGCCCTGGGTGCGCTAGAGTCCGGAAGGCGGGTAGAGCTCAGAGTCATTTGTGGAGGAATGTCAGAAGGACTGCGGTTACTTTATTTCCTGTAGGGTTAACCTCCCTCTATGTATGATTTTACCTACGTTTGCTCTCCAATTAATGAATAACAAAATAGCTCGTTTTATATTCACTAATTCGACAGTTCATTTAGGGAAGTGATAGATACCCGATACCCCCTTTTCCTCCTCGCCCTACCGAAACTTTACGAGGAAGCTCAGATTGAAGAAGTGAGTCAAAGTTTCCCATTGGATGGATATTACTATCCTCCAGAGGCTGGCTTCTGGGTTTAGGTCCCTGAATTGATTATTCTCCTGCAACTTCATAAATTTATAAGAAGAAAAATGACAACTTGGAACAAAAACCCTATGCTTCTACAGGATTAATCTCTAAAGTCTCCTTAAAACGACCAGAATCCCTGAACCCACCTAGAATTTACCATATTTCTGAGGATGTTTTTCATAATTTAAACCTTCTTGTGTAATAGCCTTTGATAATTATCAGTGGCCTTTGGCTTGGTAAATATTCCCTTATGTTGAAAGACTAACTTAACCCACTGTGACAACCCTTTAGGAATCTGTGTGGAATTCATTTGGATCTGCCAACTCATCATTCAGGATTGGGTTTAAAAGAATAGTGCTAAATTGAGTAAGAAAACTGATTTAAATTCTGAATAATTTAATATTGCTTAATATTTATAGGAATGTACTATCAAAATTCAAGATGATACGTGATGAACTGTTTGGAAGACTGAAACATGTAATGCACATTTTATCAGATCAATGATAAATTTCAGGTTTTGTACACAGAGGACCTAAAAGTTGAAGGCCAAGTTTACAGAAACAAAAGAAAGGTCAATGTAAAGTAATAGTAAATCAAAATGTATTTGACCTAATCTTTGCAATATACACAAACAAGCACTAACTTGTACACACAAACTTGTCTCTGAGCTTAACTTTAAATCTCTTTTGATGTGTTTGATTTGAGATACACTAAGTTACCACTTCCTCTAGGAAAACGTTATAGAAATGTGTCCAGTAAAGAGCTGGAAATTCAAGTAAAATTCTCAGGAGAGTGGTCAGTTCTGGGGCTGTATTTTTCAGAAGTCATCTTATAAAAGTGGTCATTGAAGGAAATTCTGCAAGCAAATAAGATCTCCAAGGAAGAACATATGTGGCAAAATAATAATAATAATAATAATAATAATAAAATAATAATAAATAAAAAGTGCACCAAGAATTAAATATTAAGGAACACCTACCTGCACGTAGGCTCAAGTAAAAAAGTAAAAGTCAGAAAAAATGCAATCGAAGTTTGGATGACAAACACTCTAGAGAAAGGGCTTTGATTTTCCCCTAATTATTTTTGTTAGAGGCAGTGGTTTTTTTCTTTTAGTGACATTTTTATTTTAGAACAGTTTAGATTTATAGAAAATTACAAAGATAGTACAGAGACTTTCCAAACAGTCTGGACTCAGTTTCCCTATTTTTTTTTAATGGTGAAAAAAATGTGTATTTAGATTTAGCCAGCTGGACGCGTTTAGATGATCCCAGTTGTGTTGGCAGCATCCAAAGCATCGTAGTCAGGAGCCAGTCGAACATATGCTTTCTTTTCTCCATCGGGCCTGCTCGGAGTGTTGACCTTGGCCACATCAATGTCATAGAGCTTCTTCACAGCCTGTTTGAGCTGGTGCTTGTTGGCCTTGACATCCACAATGAACACAAGAGTGTTGTTATCTTCTATTTTCTTCATGGCTGACTCGGTTGTCAGCAGGAACTTGATGATGGCATAGTGGTCAAGCTTGCTTCTCCTGGGGGCGCTCTTTCGAGGATATTTGGGCTGCCTTCGGAGACGCAGTGTCTTGAGCCCTCGACGGAACGTAGGTGACGTGAGGATCTTCTTTTTATGACTATGGATGCCTTTCAGTACTGCTTTCTTGGCCTTCAAAGCCTTTGCTTTGGCTTCGGCTTTGGGAGGGGCAGGGGCTTCCTTCTAAGCCTTCGGAGCCATCTTCGTGAAAGGGCTCAGTTTCCCTATTTTTAACATCTTATAATTAATGAATCCATTTGCCACAATTAATGAGCCAATACTGATATGCTATTATTTGGGGGGGGTTGCTTGTTTTTTGTTTTTCTAATATAATTTATTGTCATAATTGGTTTCCATATGACACCCAGGGCTCATCTCAACAAATGTACTCCTCAGTGCCCATCCCCCACTTTCCCCTTGATTTTCCTTTAATTAAAACTATCCTTTAATTAAAACTAAAGGACAAACATGAGAAAATCTCAGTAAAAATGGTGGTTAAGACAAGAAATGGGAAAATATATACTTTGGGAAGTTTTTATTTTTCCGTGCTGTGTCAAACAAGGCTATATAGATCAAATAATATAATGGATATAAAAGCATGTTTGTTTGTTTTACATGTTTATTCTTGAGGAGGGGGTGGAGGGGCAAGGAAAGAGAGGGAGACAGAGGATCTGAAGTGGCTCCCAAGCTGATAGTAGCAAGCCCAATGAGGAGCTCAAACTCACAAACCATGAGATCATGACCTGAGCCGAACTCAGATGCTCAACCCCTCAACCGATTGACCCACCTGGATACCCCAAAAGCATGTTTAAAGATATAAATCACTATGAATTCAAGGTAATTGCTTTGACTTCTACTACCAGATGCCATTTAATAAATCATAGTTTAATGTTTCCCCTGTTAAGAAAAATACCATTTAGGTATTTCAAAAGCTATTTTTTAAAATTTTTTTACTGTTTTTATTACTTATTTTAGAGAGAGAGAGAGACAGCATGAGCAGAGGAGGGTCAGAGAGAGAGGGAGACACAGAATCTGAAGACAGGCTCCAGGCTCTGAGCTAGCTGTCAGCACAGAGCCTGATGCGGGGCTCGAACCCATGAACCGCAAGATCGTGACTTAAGCCAAAGTCAGACACTTAACTGACTGAGCCACCCAGGCGCCGCTCCAAAGCTATTTTTAATCACACTGGAATTTTTCTGCTGTAATACCATCAAACAAAGTATGAAAAATTTTTTTATTCTCCCACTAAAAGAAGAAAGAAATCTAATTAAGAAAGCAATAAATTCTTCCAAGGTTTGTATTGAGACCTTAAAAGTATTGAGATTGGATGCTAAACACCTACGAGATAAATATATTGTTTCCCTTAAAATATTGGGCAAATAATACACCGCTTTTAATTATGGGAAAATGCATTTTATATCACTCCTTGATAAACAGCAACATTGTTTTTCTCAAGCAGTAGAACTGTGACTAAATTTTCAGTTTTATCTCTCTTACAGTGGAAAAGGTCTTGCTAGCTTCACTTTATGCAAAAGTGAAAAAAAAAAACCAAACAAGGGAGAATTACAGGTGAAATCTGGTTCGTTAAGCAAACAGTAGGGATTTAACCACCTCTGATCTCTGCTTCCCAGGTGTAAAAGCAGGTGCTGAAACACCAACTGTCACCCCTGGAAATCTATCCATTCTTGAGGTGTTTTCTCCTTATTGTTTACCTGGAAAAACTTAGGTTAAGCCTTCAAAGGAAAACTAGTTCCCAAGAAAAACCACCATGGGTATTACTTTGCGTTTTTAGTAAGAAAAATAGAGCAAACTCAGTGGATGAAACAAAAATGACCTGCTTGGGGTTGGCCAGGGGTGGGTGATAATGCCTGTGTTAAGATCTGTGTATTTTATTGACAAATATATAACGTACATTTGAATTCACGAGTGTAATAATATACTCAGTAAAGAAAAAGGATTTAAACATTGAAAACCTTTACTTTTCCAGTAAGCATATTTGGAACGAGGGATGAGTCTAAGAGGCATGGTCAGAATTTATCAAGACATTAAACAAGGGTGAGGGCATAGACAGAAAACATTTTCCAGCACCAATTAGCAGGTTTTATGATTCACTGAGTTGGCCCGACTACTGTTCACCTAATTCCCAGCTAAAATGAAATGTTGCTGGCATGGCGCGTCAGGAGGCCGATCAACACTTTCAAGTACATGTAATATAAGTAAGGATTTTTTTAATCGCTTTCCACTTGGAATGACTACAGAGGACTCTTAGACTCTGCATAGTTCAAACTAAAAAGAGAAGAGTTAATTACTTGAAAGGCAAGAGAAAACAAGGAGGGTAAATTTTGAACTCAAAGAAACATATAAGACAGTATCTGGTGCTTTAAAATTTTTCTTCTTGTTGTTACATTAGCCATAGGTAAGCGGCCAGTGCTAAGTGTTCAGGATTAAGGGATGGAGAGATGCTTATTTGATTTAACTTCCTAAAAATAGAAAGCCCAGTACTACCAGTAGAAAGAAAATGATCTTTAGGTTTCAGAGTCTGAGGTACCACTTAACATGCTAAACAGTGGTTTCCAGCTGTAAAACACATGATCCATGAGAAATAAGGGCTGAATGTCTGGCGTTCACAAGAGGAGGAGGAGCAGGCAACCAGGTAAATAGCAAAAATGCATCTTGACAGGGATTTCATGCTCTAAGTGGCTTCCACATTCATTTCTAAAAGTAACAGGGCTCGGACTAGAGCCCAAGTCTTCTGACCCCAAGTTGAGAGCTCTGTCTACCTAGCTGCTTTCAACCCCCTCTATTGTTATCTGGCTTCTTCACCCTTGAATTTGCTCCTTTGTTTCCACACCCGCCACCTTTGTGCCTTTCTTTGACTGACTCCTACTTATCTCTGAGGTCTTACCTTAGACATCACTTCCTCCACAGAGCCTTTTCTGACCTCCCCCAACACCTCCATTCCTGCACCCCCGGGATGTATGCTGTGTGCCCACTACCATCAGGTGTTTCCCCGTCCGTTCATTGTCATTAGTTGTTGAGTTAGTTCCCTCCAACAGCCTAGAAAGCTGATCTTCTTGTTCACTATGGAATTCCCAGTACAGAATATTAACAGCTGTTCGAGTCAGAAAATATGATTAGGTTTCTATTTCCCAAGAGATACTTAACAATAAGTTTGACTTATTAAAAGTGAGGCTTAAATTCACTTTACAAACATGTTTGATTATAAGACACAACGTTTTCTTCAGAGTAGCCTCTTCTACATGAATTGAAAGTAGCTTTATTCATCAGTTCCTCAAAAATCTTGTGGAATATATACAGTAAAAGACTTAATCACTAAATGAGTCTTTACTTCTAAACCACCATTCCCTGAATTTGCATATTTACCTACATTTATTTCTGCTCTTTGACTTTAAATAAGCTGATTCCTAATAGTCTCTGAAATTATGTACACATGCATATAGTTCAGTGTCTTTTGTTTATTGTAGAATCCTTTACAAAGTTTTTCTGAGTATTGTCTTTATGGCTTTGCTAATTTCTAATGACCTACTCTGTAGTACTTTTTAGCCTAGCTCTAAAAAAAAATAAATAAAAAAGGTAGTAATCGATGAATTATGAGAATCTACCCCCCAAAACAAGAGCACACTGTACACACTGGATACAGTATACACTGTATGTAAGTCAACTTGACAATAAATTATATTAAATAAAAAATAAGACTAATAGAGAGTCCATGATGTGGTCTAATGATCCCCTTCTGAAATACTTTCAGACTTTATATTCCAACTCTTCCTCTACCTCAAGACTCCCCCAACAAGTTCATCACAACGGTGCTGTTAATCTTGAGTCCTCATATTGCTTATTTCCAGGCACCTATTATCAATGTCACATATTCTTCTGCATAGCTTAGAAATCTGTCCTCTGAGGTTGAAGATGGGAACAGCAGTGAGCCAGCAACTTACTCTGTCACCATCTATGAGAGACACATTGGTTGATCTAACCCAACATCCTTTACCAGCCTGATTCTACCATGTCCAGTTTGGCTAGAGAGACTGGGAAATCCAAATACTTACTCTTCCAGTCTAGTTTAAGTAAGAACAAGGGAGAGCCAGCCAGGAGTGGCTCTGAAAAAAAAGGCTTTTCTTCTCTATTAAAACAGAAGAAGACAAAACTATGGTTGGCCCCATCCTCTTTCCTTTGTTCCTGCCTTAAACATGGACAGGATTCCTGGAGCCGTAGCAGCCATTGTACAACTATGAAGCAAAGAACACGGAGGTAAAGGGCAAGCGCCATAAGAATAGCAGAGCCAGAGGATGGAGAACTTGAATGAACTACCCTCCCAAGCTGCTGAACCAAGTCATGCAACTATTTCTCTCCAGGCTGCTGTGTTATATGGACAACTAGACCTTTTTTTGGATTAAGCCCCTTGAGTTCTTAGACTACGACAGCAGGAAGAATTCTTTACTGAGATACAATTCCTCCCCTCAATGAATTGTGTGTATCTTACTCAAAACCAGGCGGCTCCCAACCTTAAAACCCCTGGGCAAGAGGTTGCAAAGAGTAACAGAGAAAATCAGAGAAAAGGGGAAAGAGCAAAAGAGCAAAGCAGAATAGTTGATAGGCTGTGCTTGTAGCAGTAGCAGATCGAAAACAACCTCCCTTTCGCACTCTGATGGAAGGAAGCGCACTCCAAGGGATCACTTCTCATTCAGCTCTAGTTTTTCTTGTCTTCTCATTCAACATGCTCTTTCTTGGCAACGTCCCCTACTCACCAGATTTAGCCACAAGAATGGCTCCTGCCCTGTGATGCTAGGATAACTTAAGCAGCATTGGCAAAATTATCCTACTATAAATACTTTATAGCAGTTCTCCAGATGAAAAAGAAAATCACACTTGTTGGCTACTTTTGAGGTGCTGAGGGCCCCGAAGCTTGGCACCTCATCTGTCGTTCCTCAATGGAGAATCTAATCAACAAATAAGAAAAGGAATAATAAGGAAGGTGATGTCCAAAATAACTCCTTTCTCACCGAGAAAGTCTAGGCCAGAGGACATATCTCAGTGGGAGAGCTGAATGGGCTTGTTACCGAACCCCAAATTTAATAGACTAACCTGCCAGCTTAGGACCAGACTATATAAAGTTGTCTCCCTCCACTCTCCAGGGGGCCGGTCTTTCTCTTCCTCTTTACAACATGGCCAAGAATAATCAAGAACAAATAGGCTGAGCAGGCAGCAAAATGCCAAGAGGAAAACAGAGAAAAAGGGACTGAGCTGCAAAGATCCTGTTCTTTCCCCAAATCTCCATTCGTTCTATCTCTTCAGGGAATTGAAGTAGGAGACTAGAAGTGTCTAGGAAAAACAAAACAAAACAAAAAATAACTATCTGTTTGAAAACAAGAGTAGAAGAGATATTTCCTTCTAACAGTATCATTTTTAAGTGCTGAAAATAGTCCCTTTAAATGTTATGTTTCAAATTTTATGTGTGTTTTCTTTTCTGAGAAGTTTGGAAAATATTCAAATGAGTTAACCCTAAACTTAAGAATCAAAACTACATGACAGAATCCGATTGGTCGAATAAGATAGAGGACAAAATACTGCCATAATATTTCTGTAAAGGGAAGTAAGTTTTGGTATTTCCCTGGGGTATATGTTGCAGAGGGGAGGGTGGGGGAGGGGAGGGAATGCAAGGAAAGAAATGTCATTTTAGTCAGGTCTAGTTTTTGCCCAATCTTGCTTTGTCATGGAACAGATGAGATAAGGGAATAATCTCTGAACATACTTTGAAATGTAGGCCATTTGTGACCAGCCTGAGAATGTGCATTTTCTTTGCCAGAGAAATACCATTTTAGAATATATGCTATTTAATCATTCAAGATGCACATGAATGGGGACCGGGTGGGGAATAGGGGGCTGTTGCAGATAGAACTTTCTGCATGTCCCTTGCTGAGATAATCGGATTATAGAATATTGAGATAATTAAATTTTTTAGATATTTATTTTTGAGAGATAGAGGGACAGAGCGTGAGCAGGGGAGGGGCAGAGACAGACGGAGACACAGAATCCGAAGCAGGGTCCAGGCTCTGAGCTGTCAGCACAGAGCCAGGTGAGGGGCTCAAACTCACAAGCCCTGAGATCATGACCTGAGCCGAAGTCAGCTGCTTAACTGATGGAGCCACCCTGGCGCCCAGAGAGATAATTAGAATACCAAATGTTCTACCTTGGTGTTAGCCTGGCCTGCATAGCCTGAGGCACACCTTGCCATAGGTCATTTCCACCCCCTAGAAGCAGCCCCAAGCTGCCACCACGGACTTTTCTTTCTTGCACTAACATTAGACTATTATCACTGGATTCCTCGGCACAGCAGCATGTCCTTAACTCATTTCCAAATGTTTTCTCTCACTATCATTTGGACCAGATCTTACCCCCATTCTTAGGTTCTTATGGTCCCTTCTCACTGCATCTCAATCAGATAAGATCCTTCAATTGATTACATTTCAAATGTTTTACCAGGTTGATTATATCCTATTTCTTCTTAATAGATATTATTAAACTCTTCAGCACTTATCACCAAGTTTTCATCTAGGTATATAAATGCCCTGCTTTCTGTGCTTTATACTATTTATTTGTCTTTCAAGAGAGTCTTTAACTCTTTCCTGTCCATGAGCACAGAGCTTTCAAACAGCTTTCCCATGTTTTACTCTTCAATGTGGGCAGCCTAGAATCTCTAGGCATTTGGAGAAAGCCCTTAACAGAAAAAAAGGGGAGGTGGAGAGCCTGGTGGTTCCGCCGGTTGGGCATCTGATCAGGTCGTGATCTCACAGTTAGTGAGTCTGAGCCTCACATCGGGGCTCTGTGCTGACAGCTGAGACTGGAGCCTGCTTCAGATTCTATGTCTCCCTCTCTCCTCTGCCCCTCCCCTACTCATGCTCTGTCTCTTTAAAAATAAAAAAATAAAAAAGGAAAAAACGGGGCAAAAAGTGTAAAAAGTAACTTTAGAAGAAACAGAGTAATGAAATGAATAGAAGAAACATTTTTTTAAGTTAATTTATTTATTTTGAGAGAGGGAGGGCATGTGCACTCAAGCAAGCAGGGAAGGGGCAGAGAGGGAAAGAAAAAGAATCCCAAGCAGGCTCCATGCTGTCAGCAGAGAATGTGGCATGGGATTTGATCTCAAACCATGAGATCATAACCTGACCTGAAATCAAGAGTCAGTAGCTTAACCAACTGAGCGACCCAGGCGCCCCTTGAATAAACTTTTTAAAAATCTAATTAATATACTCAGATTGACATACTCAGATGTTTCAGGATGAACAAGATGATATTTAAAAGAAACAAAGAAAAAGAGTAAGCTCTTAGAAATGTAACTATAACTGCAAAATGTTTTTTTTCCTAATGTTTTCTTATTTTTGAGAGAGAGAGAGCGCGCACAAGCAGAGGAGGGGCAGAGAGAGAGGGAGACAAAGAATCTGAAGCAGGCGCCAGGCTCTGAGCTGTCAGCACAGAGCTCAAGTTGGGACTTGAACCCACACACTGTGAGATCATGACCTGAACTGAAATCGGATACTTAACCGACTGAGCCACCCAGGCACCCATAATATGTTTTAAAAAATCAATACAAATATTGAAAAATTAAGTTAAGAAAATCTTCCAGAAAAAAATCAAAAAGAAGCAAACTAGGAGGTCCAACATCTGACCAATAAGAGTTTTGTAAATAAAGATAGAAATAGCAAAGAAGAGTAAATAGTCAAAAAATATATACTTAGGAAACTTTCTAGGGCATGAATCTCCATACTGATAGGCCCCAGCACAATGAAGAAAAACACAAACTCACCTCTAGATAGAACATCATGAGATTTCAAAATATCATAGATAAAAGAGAGGTCCTAAAAGCTCCCAGAGAGAAAACCCACATACAAAGTATTGGCAATAAGAATAGCACTGAACTTCTCTAGGGCACCTGAGTGACTCAGTCGGTTAAGCATCCAGCTTTGACTCAGGTCGTGATCTCACAGCTCCTGGGTTCAAGCCCTGCTTGGGCTCTGTGCTGACAGCTCAGCGCTTGAAGCCTGCTTTGGATTCTGTGTCTCCTCGTCTCTCTGCCCCTCCCCCATCCAGGATCTGTCTTGAAAGTAAACAAAAAAAAAAAGAGTACCACTGAATTTCTCAACAACACTGAAAGCTACAAGGAAAAAAAATGCCTTTAAGTTTTTTAAAACTAATTTTTAAACTAAAATGGTCAAAAACTATTTTTCAGAACTGCAAGACTGGTCTCAAAACATCAATTTCCCAAGGGGCTTTCCCAGGAAGCCACGGAAGGATGTGCTCTACCGGAAAAAGGGAGAAAAGCAAGACTGAGAAAGATGGAGGATCCAGGGAAGGATTTCTGTAACCCAGGAGAGAGGTCAAAGGTAGCCCAGGATGCTAGGGAAAAGAGCTCATAAGAACCATAGAGCACCAAGAGAGAAACATTCCAGGTCGGAGGGAGGGGACAGAGGTTACAGGAGGCACATTCCAGGGGGAAAAAAAGAGTATTGGCTATCTATGATGATGCCTATGCAGAAAATTATATTAAAAACCTGTTGGAGACTGTGGAGCAAAAAAACAGTGACAATTTCAGAGAACACTGAGAGAATTTTGAAAGAGATGATCATTAACTTCAGGGGGAAAAAAAGGAAATAGAATCATGGTCATAATATTGTGATATTACATAGTAATTTTTTTTGTTGTTGATTTAACCAAATTTGGGGAGGGAGGTCACCCTACACCAGAGGAAGGAGCTAACAAAGCAGAAAATTGTTGCCTTTAAGGAATGGGACTGAGGAAAAGAGATGGGGATGGAACTACATATTTTCTTTTTGTAATGTTTTATTTATTTTTGAGAGAAAGAGAGACAGCGTGAGCAGGGATGGGTCAGAGAGAGAGGGAGACACAGAATCCTAAGACAGGCTTCAGGCTCTGAGCTGTCAGCACAGAGCCCGATGCAGGGCTCGAACCCACAAATCGTGAGATCATGACCTGAGCTGAAGCCGGACGCTTACCCAACTGAGCCATCCAGGCACCCCTGCATATTTTCTTTTTATACTAATTAGTATTTAATTGTTTGAATCACGTGCATGTATGATTTTGGTATGAATATAGCTTTTTTTAAAGAATATAACCATTTAAAAATTTATGACGTGTCTTCTTTTTGGTACTTCACTCACTACTCCATTGATAGTAAGGATAATTAACTTTTTTTTTCCCTGGACAATTAACCACTTTTCCCTTCACAGTCTATAAATGAGGAAACTAAGGCAGTAAAAGAATAAATTGTGTGGGGCGCCTGGGTGGCTCAGTTGGTTAAGTGTATGGCTTCCGGCTTCAGCTCAGGTCATGATCTCACGGTTCGTGGGTTTGAGCCCAGCGTCGGGCTCTGTGCTGAAAGCTAGCTCAGAGCCTGGAGCCTGCTTCAGATTCTGTCTCTCCCTCTCTCTCTGACCCTCCCCTGCTCATGCTGTCTCTCTTTGTCTCTCAAAAATAAATTTTAAAAATATAAAAAAAATAAAAAAAAGATTTCATATTATAAAAAAAAAAGAATAAATTGTGCATCAGAGTTTACCTAACTGGTAAATAATAAATTCAATCTTAGACTCTTTTAGTTACACTTTGTGGTAAACTATAGCTCTACCTCTGCTAACGTATAATTTTAAGTTTTGCACATGGTGATTAATGATTCCCGGTAAGGACTTTGTGTATGTGTAGGTCAGTGCTATTCATTATACTGTTATGTTCAGCATGTAGCTTCCTTATCTTCCTTAGGTTCCTGGTGTATAATTTTGAATAATTCTTCATCTTGTTTCTTCGTTAGTTGATCGGAGTTTCAGAGATCATTCTCAGCTCTAACTCTGAGCTTAAAGAAATTTTTATCACAAAATGATAGTTCTGAGCTGTTCACAGTATTGGTTCATAAGTCTGGTGGCTTGGTATAGGGGGAAGAAGAGTCCTAGTTGAAGAACGTGAGATATGTCTAGAAAATCAGAGTTCCTTGAGAGCCCGATGGCTCAGTCATGTAAGCAACCAGCGACAGACCCTTGATTTCAGGCCAGGTCATGATTTCACGGTTTAAGACTGAGCTGCACATGGGGCTCTGCGCTGACAGTTCAGACAGAGACTGCTTGGGATTCTCTCTCTCCCTCTCTCTCTGACCATCCCCTGCTTGCGACCATCCCTCTCTCTTTCTCTCAAAATAAATAAATAAACATTTTTAAAAATCAGAGTTCCTGTAGGCTCCCTCTCTAAAGGATCAAATATTAGAGTGCAGCCTCAGGAGAAAGAAAGCATGAAGCTTGCTCTCTTGATGGAAAGTATGCACCTCTCATTCCTTTCCCGTCCTTATCTCTATTAATCAGGGAGTAATTATCCCAGTGTAGGGGTACCATGACAGTAAAAATGTATGAAAAAATTAAGGAAATGTTTACACTCTCTGCCCCTCCTCCACTTGTGCTGTGTCTCTTTCTTTCTCAAATAAATAAACATTCTTTAAAAAAATAAAACATTTTTTTTAAAAAAGAGGGGGCTCCTAGGTGGTTCATGCAGTTAAGTGTCTGACTCTTGATCTCAGCTCAGGTCATGATCTCATAGTTTCGAGAGTTCAAGCCCCGCATTGGGCTCTGTGCTGATGGCATGGAGCCTGCCTAGGATTCTCCCCCCACCGCCCGCCTCTCTGCCCCTCCCTCACTCATGCTGTGTCTCTCTCTTTCTCAAAATAAATAAACATTAAACATTTTTTAAAGAAAATATTAAAGAAATGTTTTAAAATTTTGTTGGGAAATATTTTTCTTTAAAAGACACAAATATTTACAAACTGTTCTAAACATGTCATTTGTCTATGGTAATTCTATATGAAGAAAAACTGCTTAGGATCTGGCTAACAATAAAGAGAAGAGGGGCACCTGGGTGGCTCAGTTGGTTAAGCGTCCAACTCCTGGTTTCAGTTCAGGTCATGATCTCACAATTTCATAAGTTCTAGTCCCACATTGGGCTCTGCACTGACATTGCAGAGCCTGCTTGGGAGACTCTCTCTCTCTCTCTGTCCCATCTCTCTCTTTTTCTCTCTCGCTCCCTTTCTCCCTCCCTCTCTCCTCCACTCCCCTATTCACACTGTCTCAGTCTCTCTCAAAAATAAATAAATAAACTTAAAAAAATAATAAAAACAAGATAGAATTATATATTGATTTTTTTAGCATCTAAACTTAGGTCAGAAAGAAACTATTTTCCAGCTATATATTTTTTGTGGTTTACGCTAAGATAATGTTTGCATATCTATGATGGATTTGCTATAAGTCACTACAACTTGTAGAATACTGTAAAAAACTAAATAACTAGTCCTGAATAATAAACAGCAGTGGAGTATGCATAAGGAAGACATCCCAAACTAAACTACATTTTAGAGAGAAGTGGAAAGAGAATGGACACATGAAAATGTAATAAGAGAAATTTGTTCTTATTTTAGCAAATAGCTCCTGCAAATTTTTCAAAGCCTATTATTTCAAAGCCTATTATTTTGCAAATCATGATCTACTAAGAAGGGGAAAAACTAAGCAACTAGTGAAACAACAGAAAGGAAAAATGATAAACTTAACCATGTTTTTAAGTTTATTTATTTTTTGATAGACACAGAGAGAGAGAGAGAGAGAGAGAGAGAGAGAGAGAGAGAGAGACAAAGGCTGAGCGGGGGAAGGACAGAGAGAGACACACACAGAATTCAAAGCCGGCTGCAGACTCTGAGTTGTCAGCACAGAGCCCGATACAGGGCTTGAACTCACAAACTGTGAGATCATGACCTGAGCCAAAATTGGATGCTTAACTGACTGAGCCACCCAGGGGCCCTAAATATAGATATTTAAAGTCAGAACTCCATGAGAAGCACTTTAGGGATTCCTCAAATGCATCATTTCTTAAAAGTCCAAGTATATAGTTTCCTGGCTACCTTTTACGATAAAACAATCTCAAACTTCCAGAAAATTTTAAGAACATTTTTCCCCTCACTATTTGAAAGTAAATTGGTAACATAATGTTCTATAACCCCAAATATGTTGATGTGTAACTCTTACAAAAAAGGTCATTCTCCTTTACAATAGCCACAATGAAGCCATCAAATCGAGAAATTAACATTGATATACAACCATGATCCTCAGACCTCATTCGAATTCTACCGGTTGTTCAATGAGATCTTATAGCACAAGGATCTAGTCCAGAATCATAAAACCCATTTTGTTGTCGTGTCTTTTTAGCTTCCTTCATTGTGTAGCAATTTCCTAGTCTTTCACTGACTTTCATGACCTTGAAGGTTTCGGAGATTCCAGGTTGGTTATTTTGTAGCATGTCCTTCAATTTGTGTACTGTTTCTTCTTGATTAAATTTAGGTAATATGCATCTTTGGTAGAACATCACAGAAGTAACACTGTGTTCTTCTCATTACATCCTATCGGATTTCTTCTTGTCCCGTTACTGGTGATGTTAACTTCGACCACTTGACTACGGTGGCAGCTGGAAAGCTGTAAAGTTACACTTTTTAACCTTAGCAATTTATGAATATTTAAGTATATAAACTAAAAAACACATTTGACTCTGTTACAAATCAACTTTTAATTCATCGGAGACCATTTCAAGTTGGTGGCTTAACTTATTTTTGCATAGAGCTTAGGATGTTGCTTACTTATCTCCCTCAGGTTCTTACTATATAATTTTGAATGACTCTTCTTTTTTTTTTTTCAATTTTTAATGTTTATTTTTGAGAGACACAGAGAGAGAGACAGAGACACAGAGCATGAGTGGAGAAGGGGCAGAGAGAAAAGGAGACACTGAATCCAAAGCAGGCTCCAGGCTCTGAGCTGTCAGCAGAGCCTGACTCGGGGCTCGAACCCACCAACTGTTAGATCATGACCTGAGCGAAAGCTGGACGCTTAACCAGATGAGCCACCCAGGTGCCCCTTGAACATCTCTTCATGTTGTTTTTTTCTTCAGCCGATCTGAGTTTTCTGAGCTGACTTGAGATTACTCTCAGCTATACCTCTGAGCTAAAAGAATTTTTAACACTGAATGATAGCCCTGAAATGTTCACAGGATTTATCTGCCTGGGAATAAAGCATCTGCATTTGTTATCTATTATGGGATAACTAATTACCACAGATTTAGCACCTGAAAACAACACACTGTTTATTATCACACAGGTCCCATGGATCAGGGGTCTGGATACAATTTAGCTGAGTGTTAACTGGGGCCAGGGTCTCAATGTGAGGTTTAGGTTTTTGTCCAAACTCAGATGATTGTCAGCAGTATTCATTCTTTGTAGCTACAGAACTCGTGATGGCCTATTTCTTCAAGACTTATTGGGCGCCTGGGTGGCTCAGTCGGGTAAGCGTCTGACCTGGGCTCAGGTCAGATCTCACGTCTGTGGGTTCGAGCCCCGTGTCAGGCTCTGTGCTGAAGGCTAGCTCAGAACCTGGAGCCTGCTTCGGATTCTGTGTCTCCCTCTCTCTCTGCCCCTCCCCTACTCATGCTGTGTTACTCCCTGTCTCAATAATAAATAAACATTAAAAAAAATTTTTTTAAACTTATGGGAGCGTCTCTGGCTTCTTCTAGTCTCTAGACCCTCCTTTAAAGGGTTCACTTGGTTAAGTCAGGCCTATCAATTACAATCTCCTCTTGATTAACTCAAAGAAAACTAATCAGCAACTTTCATTACATCCACAAAGTCTCTTCACCTTTGACATCTGGATTAGATACTAGAATTTCTTGTATTGTTTCACTGGCCATTGAGTTTGTCACTCAGGTCTGACTCAGCCTTTTCTTTTTTTTCAGTTTTAACTTAGAATTTCACATGTCTGAACACGTAAAACTATACAAGTGAAAACACTGTTACCACATGTGTGCACTGTTGTGAAATATCAGACGAGGCATGGATACATTTTCTTTGTGGGTGCTTAGCACAGAAGAGAAGTTGTACAATAACAAATAAGTGCATAGCACATTGAGTTGCTATACTTTCATATTAAATAATGTTAACAGTTGTACATTCTGGGTGCTTCTTGACTGCTTCTTGGGGTAAAGAATGAAATCAATCTTTAGATATTACTAGGTGATTCCACCTAAAGGCAGACATTATAAACATCCTTTCCAGCTTATGAGTCAGTCTAACTGAAGAGTATACTCAGTTTCCAAGCACTGATTAAAAAATAATGTGCCATTTGAAATTGCTTATCTGTATGATTCTGGAATTTCTGGAAACTCTGTAATCCAAACAAGATAAAGAAATGGATGCTGAGGTTGGTATAAGACCAACAATCATCCACAAACCTACATGGTCAATCTGTGGTTATTATTCTCTAGTTACATTATACTTATTGATAAGAATTAAAAATGTAATCTTATAAAATAAACATAGGGTCATAAGTTTCTACTTCTACCTATGGCAGGAGCGGTGATTCAGGTGGGGGATGGGGTGAGATTTTAGTTGATTAAAGAGTCTATTGCTTTAAAAGAAAGTTTGAAAGCCACAAAAGAGTTTGAACAAAATAGTAATGGGAAAGCTGGATCTACAGCTAGCTAGTGAATCTGGGAAATTCAGAGCTTAATCAAGTAATCATTTAATTCATGTATTCCTTTAATAGGACTTATGGCGCTCCTATATAATTTGACCATTTGTTCATCCACCCAGAGTAACAGAACTACTGACATCACCTTCTCCAGCAAAGGGCTGGTACCTGAGCAAGACCCCATTAACACTCTCCTCCGGAGATGTACAATAGCTCACCTTGTGCCCTGAGTAAGCCTTGTATCCGAATGAATACATCTCCTACCACCAATATCTGACTATATATGCATTCTATCAGACAAGGCCAGTTCTCTCAGCTTTCCTGTATAGTTTTAGTTAAGTGTAGGCTGTGTAAAGCCCACGACACAATTCTCCAAACAGAGTAAATTCCTTGGTATATGCCTCCTAAGTGACTAAGATCTCCTCTCCTGGAATAGGGCCAGGAAATGACCGAAATCTAAATGTCCTAAGGTGTTAGGTTTCTCAAGGTGTTTTTGCCTCTAATATTATTGACGTGCAATTGAAGTGTGCCAAACCACACACATTTAGAGAGTACAATTTGATCCATCTTTAAAAAAAAATTTTTTTTTAATGTTTGATTTATTTTTGGGAGAGGGAGCGACAGCGTGAGCAGGGGAAGATCAGAGAGAGAGAGGGAGGCACAGAATCAGAAGACAGGCTCTAGGCTCTGAGCTGCCAGCACAGAGCCCGACATGGGGCTCAAACCCACGAACCATGAGACCATGACCTGAGCCGAAGCCAGATGCTTAACTGACTGAGCCACTCAGGCGCCCCATTATTTGATCGATCTTAACCTATGCACATACCACAACCAAAATAGTGAACATTTCCATTGGCCTGAAAGGTTTCCTTTGCACCTTCGTAATCCCTCCCTGCCTTTACACCCTTATACAGAGAACTGCTGATCTGCTTTCTGTCAATAGAGATCAACATTTTCTGGAATTTTATAGATGGTGTTATCATTGAATTGCTCTTTTTCTGACTGGCTGCTTTTACTCAACTATTCATTTTAAGATTCATCCATGTTGTGCTGAATATCGATTATCCATTCCTTTTTACTGATGACCAGTTTTCCACCGTATACATGTAGCACAGTTTGCCTATCTATTCATTACAGATGGACATTGGGTTGTTTCCAGTTTTCAACTATTTCAAATGAACCTGATAAGAACTTTAACAAACAAGTCTTTATGTGGGCATATGTTTTTTATTTTTCTAAGGCAAATAGCCAGCAATGGAACGACATATGGCAGTGCTATGTCTAAGTCTTTAAGAAACTGTCATACGCTTTCCAAAACCATTGCATCATTTTACATTCCCATGAGCAATGTATGAGAGTTTCAGTTGCTCTACCTCCTCATCTGCACTTGGCATAGTCAGTTTTGAGAACTTGAGTTTTTCCAATGGGTATGTAGTGGTTTTAAGTTACATTTCCCCAATGACTAATGATGTTAAGTATCTTTCTTTGTGAAGTGTTTGTTCAAATCATTTGCCCATTTTCTTGCTAGGTTGTCCTATGTATTTTTAAAAGGTTTTAAAATTTATTTATTAATTTTTGAGAGAGAGGGACAGAGAGAGTGAGCAGGGGAGGAGCACAGAGAGAGAGGGAGTGAGAGCATCCCAAGCAGGCTCCACACTATCAGCATGGAGCCTGATGTAAGGCTGGAACTTACAAACCATGAGATCATGACCTGAGCCAAAACCAAGAGTCGGATGCTTAACTAACTAAGCCACCCATGTTGCCCTGTATTTTTAATGAATAGTCTGGAAAAGACTTAGCCTTCAAATAACCCATTTCTATATGTTGAGCATTTTGGCTCCGACAATGATAAGTCAACCATTTTGATATCCATCAACTTTGAGGCAACTGCTACTTTCTTCTCTTTATAATAAGAATCTGTTCTGTGCTGCTTGAACTGATCACTTAGTATATCAGATGTCCTCTCCCTTTGTATTTATATCTTTCATACTATGTGGTTGATACTATTATTGGAGACATAAGCACCAGAATTGGTACAGAAGCAATTGAAAACCACCTTACAATCAATGGAAGAAAAGTTTTTCTATCTTGTTTTTTGATTATCCTTCCAGCGAGAGCGTGCCAACTTAAGTTGAAAACTTTTCTCTAATTGTATCAATAAACAAATAAATGTGATATTGACAATAGAAATCTAAGGGAAGCCTTATATTTATCCTTAGGCTTAGCATCATTATCTATTAAAAACAAGAGAGGTTGATTAAAAAAACAATTAAGCTCCCTTTGCTTACTACTATCCTCAGGGTAGCTATTTTGGACTCTATAGATAGTGACTGATTCCACTTACCTCAAAATCTTGACTAACTCTCTCCAAGCTAAGTTGTGTGCAAATTGGACTTTGAAATCAATATTGCCTAATAAAACATAATACAGGTAAAAGAATGGAGTCACACCCAAAATAATAATGGTTATCTATTTTTCCAACTGTTTCAGATTGGGGGATGGTGTTAAACACTTGCTCTTAATATTTTAGTGATGAAAATGACCTCTGCTCTACTCCCCCAGCAGCACTGTATTTATACACACACACTCTCTCTCTCTTTTTCTTTATTCATCCTCTCTTTGCTCTTCCCCAAGGCCAGAACTGGTATTTATTTCATTAGTGAGGAGGAGTGTCTGACTGTTGCGAGGCCAGGTGGCCCAACGTGCTGTGCTTTAGAATCCCTCCTGGGTCGCCCTGAGGCATTGCTGGCTCCCTGCACTTCTAGGTTCTAATCAGTCAACTGGCAGGTTCGCTGGGCCTCCTGCATGCCCTGACAGGCCTCCTACGTCTCAGACTACCTTCTTACCTTGCTGCCGGGTAGAAAAGTCAGGTTGGCTGTGCACATGGGGCTATTTATCTTCAATTCATTGTGGGTACAGTGACACAAGAGGTAGAGGGGAGACCTTAGGAGAAAGCTTCTTCCTTCAAACCTAGTTTCACCACTAATAAAGTTGAGAATGAAAACACGTTCTGTCTCCTTGGTTTTGTTTCTGAGTTAGTAGATTTGGAGGGGAATTGAGCTATGTGCTGTGAGTTTCCAAAAAAAAAAAAAAAAAAGAAAAAGAAAAAGAAGCTTAAATTGACTTATGTAAATGCGTGGCTCTATTCTGTTCCTTTCAAGGAAGCATTGCCCAATTCAGAGGACACATACATAATGTGGTTCATGGTGAGCTCTGGTTTGTTTTTTTTTTGTTTTTTTTTTTTTTGCCCCACACTCTCTGTATATACATATCTTCAAGGCAAGGCTCTCTTCTCCTGGGCTAATAGGAAAGTATTGAGATACTTTGTAAAAAGGCTTGTGTTACACAGCAAGTCTTTTGCTAAGACGTGCCAAAAAAACCAAAAAAAGCATAAGTAAGAGAAACATAAGAATAAGGAACAGCAACAGTTAATTTCAAGGTAGAAAGAAAGGGCTGATTCGAAAGCGTTAAATAGAGATGGCATGATGTTAATGTGAGAACCTACTTTAGCAATTTTCCCGAACAGTGTGGTAAATGGGACTCAGGGCAAGGTGACCTCCTGGAGCAGGTATTTCATGCCAAACAAATCTGATTTGTTGCTAAAGCAGATGCATTCTATTTTACTGAGTTAAGCACATATGCAATATTTTTATGGCATGCATTTTCTCCTGTATATTCTTCGCAGCCAGGATTGTAGTAGTACTTTGCCCTGGTTGAAAATTATGGGTTTTCAAATTCTCATTTACGTCTTGAGATTTGCCTCAAATACAGAAAAACAGATCAGTAAGAACCTAAAACTGGCTTTATCCTTCTCAGTTTAAACTAGTGAGCCAGTTAGAGGCACACACTCAGATGAGGCCTTTTGAGAACTCAATAGTTTTCATTTTTATTATGAATGTATTATCTATAAAAATATGTATAAAATCCTGGATCTAAACATTAAAACTTCAATGAGGACAGTGGAATGACTCTGGTGCAGGAGATGACAAATGCCCAATTCTGACCAAAGTTTTGGAGCCCTTCTGAGCTCTAATTGTCCTGAACTTTGTACTCTGCAGTCTTTTCTCTGATTCAACACCTGGTCATACTTGCTTATTCACTTGAATAAAAAGTTTGAATTAAATAGGGTACAGAGTGGGGCTCCTGGGTGGCTCAGTTGGTTAAGCGATCGGCTTCGGCTCAGGTCATGATCTCACGGTTTGTGGGTTCAAGCCCCGCGTCAGGCTCTGTGCTGACAGCTAGCTCAGAGCCTGGAGCCTGCTTCCGATTCTGTGTCTCCCTCTCTCTCTGACCCTCCCCTGATTGTGCTATCTCTGTTTCTCAAGAAAAAAAATTAAATAGGGTACAGAGTGAAGACTTGTGATCAGAGCAGTTCAAAGACCTTAAATATATGAACTTTGAGCCTTGTCATCTTTATCTTTCTTAAATTCTACCAGTGAGATTCTTTTCGAATCAACAAAGAATGGTTTCAACTCAACGTTCAAGAGGGTATCCTTCCACAATTCAACACCGTAAACAAATATCTGTTGCCTATTTTATCTAAAATTATGTCAGTATCTTCTTCAATAATTCAAAGTCTAAATGTTTAGATCAATTTGAATTAAACTTCAAGCAGGACCATTCCACTATTAATTAACCTGTTTTTCTATGTGAGAGTTTTTGCAATGCAATCATGTGAAAATGATCATTGACAGCTTATGTTGTCCATTTTTGGACTCTGAAGCCAGGGCTAATCTGTTTAAGCTTAAGATAGATGCTAGTTGTTGATGCTTTTGTAAAACCTGCATCTCAGTGGGTGAGAATCATTTCCAGACAAGTATTTTACATAACGTCAAATAAACTTCTAAGTCATCGATAACTTGCTCTTTGTAAACTTGTGTATTTCCTTATACTCTGCAGAATAGGTGCTTTAAAAGTATTTGGCTCTTGGGATTGTGCTTTTCACAACATCAAAGCACACCCTTGAGCAACCTGAGAAGCACACTCTGTCCAGGAAGAGTTTGCTGAGATTAAAAAAGCAGTGGTTTAGGAACCAGGAAACCTGGCTCTGTTCAACAGCTCAGTGACTGTGAACAAGTTATTTATCTTTCTGGTTTTTAGTTTCCTTATGTGTAAAATGACTCAGTTGAATTGGATAATTTCTATGCTCTCTCCCAACTCTGAATTGTTGAACTATAGAGTTTTAAAATATTTGGGCATTTTTTATAGAGCCCTTGCAAGTACACTTTATCGTTTTATCTTCAAAAGAATCCCTAAAGTAGACAAGGGAGGTCTTTAGAGGATAGATAGAGAAGTAGGTATGATTTCAGATGTGGTAACCAAGGTTGTGGGAAGTTTCGTGATTTTATTCAAGTGAATAAGTAAGATTACTTATGTGATAAATAGCAGGACTGGAATATGAACTCAGGTATTCTGATCCTCTCAAATTTCTGTGCAGGCAGAAAAAGACATAAGAGAGGGTATAACTGTTTGGAAACACTAATTATATGCCTCAATTACTTCTACTACTGATACTACCTTTAGTTACTAAACCTATGTGAGGGGCGCCTGGGTGGCTCAGTCGGTTAAGCGTCTGACTTTCGCTCAGGTCATGATCTCACAGTTTGTGGGGTTGAACCCCACTTTGGTCTCTGCGTTGACAGCTCAGAACCTGGAGCCTGCTTTGGATTCTGTGTCTCCCTCTCTCAATGCCCCTCCCCTGCTCTCACTCTGTAAATAACATAAATAAAACCAAAAAAATATAGTATCCTGCTGTGATATGAATATGGGGGTAATTACAAGAGATTGAGAGATTGCAGGTGTGCACTGGGTGGGTGAGTTTGAGACGGCCTGTGGAACAAAGTTATGATTCAGTGATGCCCACTCTTTACCAGAAACATAGAGATCAGGTACAGGGGGCAACAGGGGAGCAAAGCCATGAACAAAGACGAGGAATTGGGAAACCCTCACTGGTCAGCCAAGTAAAATGGGAAAAGTCATCGACTAAAAGTATTTGAAAAGCAAGAGCATATGAAAAACAGAAAATATGTACCATGTTGGAAAGAATTAAAATTTGGAAAGGATATGAACTCAACGGCTAGATTGCAATAAAAAAAAAGATTTATGAATACAAAATTATATGCTTAAATGAATGATAGGATTTAGGGAATACACACTGGAATATTAAGGAGTAAAGGACATGATGTATGGTTCTACCTTCTTCAATACAATTTTTTTCTCCCAAAGCTACCAGACTAGCTGATCTTTAAAAATGATTTCCATTCTGATCAGTTTGTTAAGTGTCTGACTCTTGATTTTGGCTCATGGTCATGTAACCCCTGGGTCGGCTCTGTGCTGAGCATGGAGCCTGCTTAAGCTTCTCTCTCCCTCCCCAGCTTGTGCTCACATGCATCTCTACTTAAAAAAAGAAAAAGAAAAAGGGAATCATTTCAAATATGAATTAACGGACTTCACTTATTTGCGGGAAGCTGTATTCTGTCAGAGGTTCACACACCAGGACCCATGGGCCAAATCCAGCCTATAGACAGTTTTTGTAGGAACCAGAACTAAGAATGGCTTTTATATTTTAAAATGGTTGGGGAGAGAAAAGAATATTTTATGACTCACAAAAACGCTATGAAATTCAAATTTCGGTGTCCATAGATAAAGTCTGGAATATAGCCCCGCCCATTTGTTTGTAAAGTGTCTGGGCTGCTTTCACTTGCACAGCCGAGCTGAATGGCGGTGATAGACACCAAAGAACTTATGCTGAAAAAAGCTTAGATATTTGCTATCTGGCCCTTGCAGGAGAAGTTTGCTAGCTCCGGTGTTATGTAAAAAACAGGCGTAGCTTCTAAGTTTCAGGAAACTCAGTGACTTCTGGGCAGATATTCATTTGAAAAGGAAAGTGGCCTTTTCCAACTGCTGCAGTCATCGGGACAAGCCCTTTAATTCAATCAGGGGGTGACAATGAGCTGCGTTGACTCATTCCTGCATTATAGGTGTAATTTCTGAAGCGGGTTGTGATTAGAGAGTTAATTTTTGCACCTTCCCACAAATCTTTGCTTTTCCCATACATGCACCCAAAGGAACTTCTACTGTCAACCTTCTAAGGCCCCCCAAGGGATATTTGCACTGTACCAAGGGCTCTGCCAGGACCCTTTGCCAGGGTGCGAATTTCAGGCAGTTGGTAATGCTGTGGAGACTTGAGAGGGTCTCATATCCTTGGAGCGTTAGTGCTTCTCAGATCTCACCTTTTCTGCATGAAGTTGGCCTTAGCTCCCCCTCTCCCTTGATTCTCCAGATAGCCAACTTCTGAACAGAGCAGAATAGACACGTTCTGCTTTCTCTAGCTATCTGACACAATTGTTCCTGACTGGGGGAAAACTCCTACCCAGTTCCATAAGGATCCAGGAGATCAGCAGAGCTTATGGATTGAAAGGATTAGGAACATGTTCCTGGTACTTGGCCCCATTCTCGAAGGGGATGTGCTAAGATCCCGCGTGTCTCAAGGTTTCTGTGAAAATCAAAGAATTAATAAATAAGAAAGTACTTTGTAATGATAATGAAATAATACGAGTGAGAGCATTCCTGAGCCATGGCAGGCAATATGACTATAATAGTTATTGCAGTTATGCTAGACATAATTATTATTCAGCTAAAAGCAAGCCAAGGTTAGATTGAAAAAAAATCATCAAACCAGTAGTCTTGTTTTTCTTACACTATTAAGCACATTATAGACAGTTTAGCCGCCTTAACCCTGATATATTCACCAGCCCTTGCTGTTTTCTCTTCCCAGTGACTCATGAAATGTATTCATTTGCTAAGGCTGTTGCAACAAAGTATCACCAACCTGTGGCTTAAACAACAGTTTATTGTCTCATAGTTCTTGAGGCTAGAAGCCCCACATCAAAGTGTTAGCAGGGTTAGTTTTTTTGTGAGGGAAGAGTTTGTTCAGGCCTCTCTCCTTGGCTTGACAGATGGCCATCCCCCTCCCCCCTCCATTTCTCTTCACAGTCTTCCCTCTGTGAGTGTGGGTACCTGAATTCCCTCTTCTCCTAAGGACATCAGTCATATTGAATTAGGATCCACCCCAGCAATCTCATTTTCACTTGATTGCTTCTGTAAAAACCCTCTATCCAAGCAAGGTCACATTCTGAGGTACTGAAGGTTAGCACTTCAACATACAAACTTGGGAACGACACAATTCAACCCACAACATGAAGGATCGTTTATTTTGTGAATTTAGGTACAAAATCCTTTTCTTGAAGCCCTACCTATTCCTTTGATGACCCATTGATTTTAGTGAAAGATGTTCTCGCTTACTTTCTCAATTTCAAGGCATGTCTCCTTTTTACTGCTGAATCTATCTAACCGAAATGGCAAAGAGTAGATAAACTTGCCCTCCACAACATTTGCAAAGGATGATAGTGAATTCAAAGACCTACGTGTGGAATTCAGGGATACCCCCCTTGGTGTTCAGTCTTTCAATGTACAGATTTTGCCCCAAGAATTTAGGAACAATAGTTGAGAATGAAATCTACCATCTTCTGCAGAGCGTAGAAAAAATGAGAGGTGTGGTTGTGGTTGGAGTCAGTCTGCTGGCTTAGGTAGGGTACAGTGTGAGCAGAAGCCTCCGTGGTTGGGTGCTCACCCATATCAAAGGGAAAATCAAAAAGACTATTTTTATAAGAACCCTATATGTGATAGGACACTAATAATACTGGATTTCAATGTGTTCTGTTAGAGAGCAAACTGGTTAAGAAACAGAAGGCATTAAAAAAGACTCTCTTTTTTACTCTTTAAAAATTTTTTTAATGTTTATTTATTTTTGAAGGAGAGAGAGACAGAGCACTATCAGGGGAAAGGCAGAGAGAGAGGGAGACACAGAATCCAAAGTAGGCTCCAGGCTCCGAGCTGTCAGCCCAGGGACTGTTGCAGGGTGCGAACTCACAAACCAGGAGGTCAAAACCTGAGCTGAAGTCAGAAGCTTAACTGACTAAGCCACCCAGAGTCCCCCAGGAAGACTCTTTTTGTGGCTAGAATATCTATAAATTTGAAAATTAGCCTATTTATTTTTAAACATTAAACTAACTTTATTTGCAGTTTTTATAAAAGCATTCAGGCTAAGATGTTAATTGCAGCAGCTGAACTTTTCCATTGTTCCCTGGATGCACCCCCAACCTTTATAATATAGTCTTCATTTACATTTGTCGTGTACTGACATGTGCTGCTGCACGTCTTAATGCTGGCAATTACTGAGAATGTCTTTGATGCAGTAAGACAGGTTCTACCTAGTTCTCGTCTTCTGACTCTGCCGGGTTCAATGAAAATCGGGAAGTCAAAAAAAAAAAAAAAAAAAAAAAAGAAGCAGCAGCCCCAAAAACCTTCTTATGAAACCTTCCCCAAATTTGTATTCCAGCAGTGACCAATTTAATCATTAGATGTAGGCCTCCCCTGCTACCAACAATTGCTAAATGGTAGCAAAAGCTATGCAGGAAACTATCAGTGAGGCACATAGAAGAACTCTGAAATAATCCTAAGAAAAGGCTGTAAAATGATTGTCAGCTTCATGCCAGGGGCAGTGTAAGGGAGCAAAGGCCGAAACCCTCCAAGGAGCCTTTTGCAGTGGCCTGCTTTCCAGCCCATGCCTTTGTTTATTTACAGATGCCTTTCCACTGTGCGGGAGATGGAACCGTAACTGCTGTGCTTGAACCTGCTGTGAGAAATGGTGACAGTCACTGAGCTCCAGCTGAACTGAATTCTTGGTACAAGGACTGTAATGAGAAGGAAAGAATCTAGCATTTCCTGAACTCCCACCAAGTGACTAGGTCAGAGCTTCCCCAACCTTAATGCGCAAGTGAATCATCCAAGACGTCCTCTTAACAGGCACATTCAGATTCAGCAGGTCTGGGGCAGAGCCTGACATTCTGTGTTTTTAAGGAGTTCTTAGTGACGACTAGCTGCTTATCCCCAGACCAAAGAGGCTGGAGCTTAAACAAGAGCCTGGATCCTTCATATTTAATACTTTCCTTTTAAAAAAAAATTTTTTTAATGTTTTTAATTTATTTTTGAGAGACAGCGTGATCAGGAGAGGGTCAGAGAGAGAGGGAGATACAGAATCTGAAGCAGGCTCCAGGCTCTGAGCTAGCTGTCAGCATAGAGCCCGATGTGGGGTTCAAACCCACGAACTGTGAGATCATGACTTGAGCCGAAGTCGGATGCTCAACCGACTGAGCCACCCAGGTGTCCCCATATTTAATACTTTCAATAAATTTAAGAGATAGATTTTATTATTACCTTTTAAAACAGACATTGAAGGAGAGGTTAAAAAAAGTCATAAATGAGGAAAACTGAAATTTGATTAGCAGCAAAGTTCTACTGTTTCCAGTACTCCGATAACACCCCAGAGGAGTCCCAGATGCTCTATGTTATGTTTTAAAATTTGTGTCTCAAATATGCCTCATCATCTATGACATTTGTCAAAAATTCCAATCCTCAGGCCCTACTACAATCTATTGAATTGGAAGTTCTAGAAGACATGCCTAGGAAAAGGTATTTTACATTGGCATGTGGATTATTCTTGTGATCAGGAAAGTTTAGGAAACAATGGTCATACAGGTCACACCGTCGTTTTGAAAACTCAGATAAGTTCTCTCTCCCTGCGAGAGAACATTGTCCTATCAGGCAAAGAGGGACTCAGAACCCTGTACTGTATTTTGGTTTCATGGGTAACAGGGAACGAAACTGGTTGCGTTATGTGATGTAAGGGATAGGTTTAAACCTGTATCTTATAACAGGGTACTAAAGTATAGTATCTAATTATGTCTGTTTAATTGTAAGGCGAACGAAGCAAGAGGCACAAAGTTTTCGTTTCCTCTTTATCAAGTAAATGATCTTTGTCTACCAATCCAATTATAGAGCATCTGTATTTTAGAATAAAAGCCCAACTGAATAATATTTCCCATATCCAAAGTCCACAATTAAATGTTTTAGTGGGAACTCTCATTGAGATCAGAGTAAGCTTGGTTATTTATTTTTGCTTTGAAAGAGTAACTTTGTGCTGAGGAGATTACCCATAAAATTTTCACTATAATTCTGAATGGTAAATAAGAGGCAAAGAAGTAAATTTTATAATTTTTAAAATTATTTTATTTATTTTTGCAGAGAAGGAGAGACAGAGAATGAGCAGGGGAGAGGCAAATAGAGACACACAGAATCCAAAGCCAACTCCAGGTTCCAAGCTGTCAGCACAGAGCCCAACGCAGGGCTCGAAGCCATGAATTGTGAGACTGTGACCTGAGCTGAAGTAAGATGCTCAACTGACTGAGCCTCCCAGGCGCCCCAAGAAGTAGACTTTTGAAAGTAAACATTGAGTTACTTCTTTTAGACCACTGATCTCTCTTTTCTGACTCTTAAAACACACATTACACGGCAAAGCTATACTTTATTAAAAGGCACTCTAGGATCTTGATATAGTTAATGTACTTATAAAATACATAATTTGTTTGTTAGCTTTATACAGTCTGTTCCTAACAGAACCTAAGAACTTGACTAGAAGATCTTGGATTTTCTCATGTATATCTTTATATTGAAGAACGTATAAGGCCATTTTCAAATATCACATTTCCTCTCAAAACTAATAGAATCTTACAAATATGTCAAAGGACTCATATTACTGAAGTCTCACTATGACACAACTTCACTAAGGGTAGAATTTGTTTCAGGCTAGGTCAACCCATAAAATAGTTAGACATTTAGAGACAGCCCAATCTGAGTTCAAAGCCTAGAGTGGATCAGTTACTTAACTTTTTTGAGCCTCCATTTCCCCTCATGTGTAAAATAAGAGACATTTCCTTCCGCAGTTGTATATTAGACTAGAGAGAGACAAATGACCAAGCATGTGCTAGGTAACTACTGAATAGTAATTATCAAATGGTATTATGGCTAAACTGCAAAAAGGACTTCCTTTTAATGATTGTCACTCGCAAAATAATCTCCAAGAGTGAACTCCCCCCAGTACTTGATTAGCAAAATTCCTAGATATTTACTTCCTCCACTGGGTCATATTGAAGTCAGATGATATCTACATTTTACTTATTCAGATTCAACCACATGCACTTGACAAGAAAGAAAAAAAAAATGGAAAGAGGAAAAAAATTTCCCCAGTTTTAAATTATCTCGGTAATTTAGTCCAATAGCCCACTCAGTGAGCCAATCCTCTGGCATAAATACAAGATGAGAATTATAGATCTTTCTCTCAGTTGGTCTTGCTTCCAATGGGTCTCTTAAAGGATGAACATTTTGTGGTGCAAAGTATAATTCTGGTATCTTGAGATGTATATTTCTGTACAAAATATTTCTAAAGCAGAAGCCAACAACTGTACTTTGCCTGCTGCTCAACTAAAAGAACAAAGTTCTGTTTCAAAGCCGGAGGGCAAACCAGCTCTATCAGAACTATTGAGAAATAGTAGGTCTCTCGATGAAGTAACAACTTCCTGAGGAATTTTCTCATGCAATTAAAAAATATCTTTTATTTTGAAATCATTTTAGACTTACAGAAGTTGCAAAAAAGTTGCAAAACTAATTCAGAAAGTTGTCTCCCCTTAGTTTCTCTAGTGTTTAATTTTTTAAAAATTATTTGTTTTTGAGAGAGAGAGCGCGAAAGAGAGCTAGCATGAGTGAGGGAGGGGCCGAGAGAGAGAGAGAGAGAGAGAGAGAGAGACACACACACACACACACACACACACACAGAATCCAAAGCAGACTCCAGTCTCTGTGCTGTCAGCACAGAGTCCTATCCAGGGCTTGAACTAAAGAACTGTGGGATCATGACCTGAACTGAAGTCAGATGCTTAACTGAATGAGTCCCCCAGGCACCCAGTTTCTCTGTTGTTAACACTATACATAACCACAGTAAAATGACCAAAAGCAGGAGGCAAACATTGGTACAAAACTGTTAACTAAACTACACGGCTTATTCAGTTTTTGCCTGTTCCCCCCCCCCCCCCCCCGCCGCCACTGTCCTTTTGCTGTCCCAAGAAATGATCCAGAATCCTAACTTTCATTTATTTGTTATGTTTTCAAAGTCTCCTCCAATCTATGATATTTTCTCATGTTTTTAGTCTTTCATTTTGATTTGTGCCTCCATGAAGGTAAAGAAAAGTGAAGTCAATATTTTTATAAATGTCTTAAGTAGGAACTGATTTCTCAGGTAATGATGTATAAATCCCAAACCAGGATAGTTTCTACGTGTTATTGATTAATTTGTCATTATACAAGTGAATGTAGCAGATGCCATTAAAGGTACAACTTCTTTTGTTCTTGGGTAGTTACTACCCTCTGTAAGGGGCCATTTCAGATGCTGGTGGAAGAATCTGTTGGTAGCACATCATTTCTATCACTTCAGACAAATTGCATATTCAGCAATTCTGAGTTCAGCTTCTCATTGCCACTGATTTCTTAATAATATTTCTGGCTTTTATTCAAAAAAAAAAAGCTAAAACTTATAGACAAGTAAGAATCATCTCAGGTTGGAAACTCTTTTTATGGAGTGATGTTTTTAACAGCAGTAATTATCTGTTGGGTGCCAGTATGTTCAAAAATATCCTTCAATTATAAAAATTAAATGGGCATTAACTGCATAGATAGTATCTTTTAAGGAATTTTTAAGTATGGTAATAGAAATAGAAAATAATAGTTGAGACCTAGGAGATTTAAATTTCTGTAAACATAATTCAGAAGACAGTAGTTATCAATTTATATACATGAACTAATAAAAAGGCAAAATGTTCATTGCACTTTTGAATATCAGCAGCAACATATAAACTTTACTTTACCCCAACTTTACTGAGGTATAATTGCAAATAAAAATTATATATATTTAGGGAACACAACATGATGATTTAATATAAGTACACATTGTGAAATGGTTATCACTATCAAGTTAATTAACACATCCATTGCCTCACAGAGTTACCTTTGTGTGTGTGTTGGGTCTAGAAGACTTTTTCATTTTTGTGTTCTTTTATTATAAAGATTTTTAAAAATATTGAGGTTTATTTAGATTCTGGTTTGTGAGTCTCTATTTTTTAAAATAACCTTTAAAATAACCAAAATAGTATAAATGTCTGTTTACAGAAGAGTTGCAAAAATAATAAAGAAAGCTCTCACCCCTTATCAGTTTCCCCAGCTGTTCATATCTTACATTATTATGGTATTTTGGTCAAAACTAAGAAAACAACCTTAATGTATTTACACAAACTTCAGAATTTATTTGACTTCACCAGTTTTCCCATAAATGTCCTCTTTCTGTTCTGGAATCCAATCCAGGGTGTCACATTGCATTTAGTTGTCAGGTCTCCTTAGTCCCTTTCAACCTGTGACAATTCCTTTTACCTTGTTGTTCTTGACCTCCGTACCTTTGATGAATACTAATGAACTGTTTGGTAAAGTCCCGTCATTTGAGTTTGTCTGAGGTTATCTTACAATTACATTGAGGTTCTGCACTTGGGGCAAGAGTTCCACAGAAGTGATGCTGTGTGTCCTATCAGGGGAATATGATACCTACATGATCATTTGGTTGAGGCAGTTACTGCCAGGTTTCTCCACCGTAAATTTACTATTTCTCCCTTTCCATCCTCTATTCTTTAGAAGGAAGTCACTGTAGTCCACCAGCAAGAGGAAGAGATTAAGCTCCACCTCCTGGAAGGAGTTTATCTGCATGTATTATTTGGAATCTTCTAGAAGGAAGATTTGTCTATACAGGACTTAAAAAAATATAATATTATTAAGTCAGCCAGTTGATATCGAAATAAGGCCATTCATTTACTGCAGTATATTTTTGGTAAGTACCAATAAAACACAAGGCATACTAGGTTCCTGCCCTCATACAATTTACATTCTAGGAGGAGACAGAGATTAAAAACAAGGGCAAATAAACAGTTACATATTTGGGTGTTATAAATGATACTCAGCATGTTGTGAGAGAATGTGATTCTGGGGGAAGCCATCTGAGAGAGTGTGGTTTGGAAAAGTCAGGTAGAGGTGTCGACATTTGAATTGAGAACTGGAAAAAGAACAAGGGGTGCTTGGCTGGCTCAGTTGGTTGAGCCTCTGACTTCGGCTCAGGTCATGATCTCACTGTTCATGGGTGTGAGCCCCGCGTTGGGCTCTGTGCTGATAGCTCAGAGCCTGGAGCCTGCTTCCGATTCTGTCTCCTTCTCTCTCTGCCCTTCCCCGCTTATGCTCTGTCTCTCTGTCTTAAAAATAAATAAAATATTTCAAAAGGTTAAAAAAAGAAAGAAAGAAAAAGAGAACAAGCCAATCATGTGAAAAAAAATTTTTAATGATAGGGTGGTCTGGAGGCTAGAAGTTGTCTTGTAGTTAAATTCATGTGTCAGTTTGACTGGGCCAGAGGGTGCCCACGTATTTGGTTAAACTTTATTCTAAATATGTCTGTGAGAATGTTTCTGGATGAGATGAACATTCAAACTGATAGAATGAGTGAAGCAGATTGCCTTCCCCAACGTGGATAGCCTCATCCAATCTGTTGAAGGCCTGAATAGTGTCAAAAGGCTAACTAAGAAAGAATTTGCTTTCTCTGCCTGACTGTCATTAGAGCCGGGACATTGGTCTACTGCTGTCAGAGTTGGACTCAAACTGACATTTGTAAATGTCATTAGCTCTCCTGGTTCTCGGGCCTTTGGGCTCAGACTAGAACAGTATCACCATCTCTCCTGGATCTCCAACTTGCTGACTGCAAACTAACACATATCCCCAGAATAGAAAGGGGTTGGTGTGGCCCGAGTTCAAGGAAAAATGATAAACTGCTATGAGAAGAAGTAGGGAAGAAAAGGTCAAGTGTGTCCCAGTGGGGCCTTGAGGATCATGGCAAGAAAGGGGTTTGAATTTTACTTTAAAGGTTGTGGGAAGCCTTTGAAAGGTTCTTGGCAGGAAAATGAAAGTATAGGTCATTAACAGATCCTTGTAGGGCCCAGAGATGGTAAAAGGCAGACGTTAGGCTAAGCCGGGGCTGACCATATGTGGCCTGGATGCGGAGTGCGCTGCTGTGAATGCAGAGGAGTGGAGGGATTTGAGAGCACCTCTGGAGGTAGAACTGACAGGCCTCGTGTATCATGATCTCCTTTCACATGCTGTTTTATTAATTTAACAAAGTAAGGATAACATTCTTACTAGACTTTTGGGTTAGATTTGTCTGAAGGAAGGGTGGGATCAAACTCCCGATGAAGGGCACGAAGGTGTATGTACAAAGCAGCAAAAAATCAGAAATATGTGTCCATTGATGTGGAATTGTAAAACAATGCAGCCACTAAAAAGAATTCAGTATATTTTTATTCATGGAAAACAAATGATGTTCAAGAGATACTAATTGAAAAAGCATGGTGTAGAAAGTCTATATGATATGAGCCTACTCATATAAATTAGAATTATCACTAGGTCTACCCTATAACGAGCATTATAAGAAAAAGTCTGATCCAGTTATCTATATATTGTGAATAGTGGTTAACTCTGTTAACAATGGTTATATGAAAGTACAGTGGGGGTTATAGAGGATTTTTCACTTTATACCTTATATTTCTAGTTTTACTAGACTATCTTAAACAATGGATGAGAAGAAAAATATTTTTTTTAAATCAGGAGCACAAGCGGTACTTTTAGGATTAATAGGTACTTTAATGAAGTCATTGAATCAACTTTCTTTTTTAATGTTTATTTTTAAGAGAGAGTGCAAGAAGGGGAGGGTCAGAGAGAGAGGGAGACACAGAATCTGAAGCAGGCTCCAGGATCTGAATGGTCAGCACAGAGCCTGACACAGGGCTCAAACTCACAAACCATGAGATCATGACCTGAGCCAAAGTTGGATGCTTAGCTAACTGAGCCACTCAGGAGCCCCAAACCAACTTTAAAAAATAAGTCCTTTACATATAGATATTATTTTCCTTTTTGAGTTTCTATTAAGCTTGAACCAAAAACATGGAGAATGTTGATTAAACTAAAATTATTAACATTTCCAAGATGATACTGAGACCATATTTGTTCATTTCCTTCAAATTAACATCAAAAACAAGCAAATGTATAAATGTTTTTCTAGGTCATTTATTCCGGCAATGCACCTCACAGCGGTTTTTGTGGTCTGGTAAAGAAATAGATGCAGACATATATTTGTGAAATTAAAAAAACATTTTTAACTTGTGCTTTATGAAAACACTATTAAAGCATGCCTATCTCTGAGCACCCAAATTATGGATTATTATGGGTTGTTTCCATTTTCTTATCTCCTTTTTATATTTTCCAAATTCTCCATAATAATCATGAGTTACTTTTGCAATCAGGAAAATGGGTTTCTTTTTAAAAAATGATTACATTAAAGTAGGTGTCTATCAATTTAATATAGTAAACCTTATCTATTTTAATCAGCTTGCATTTTCTATATGATATCTCTTTCCCTCAGTGGCTGAAGTTTGCAGACTTTACTTATAAACGGGGACCAAATGACTTGTACTGTGATCACATTGGTCCCCGTCTCTCTCCAGAATGACAAAGCAAGGTCCATGGGGCACAACCTGACAAGAAATGTTTTAAATGTCATCACTAAAACAACTATGCAGGCTTTTCATCAGACTTCTACAGAACCACAAAGAAAGGTCAAAGCAAAGAGAAGCTGTTAGAAAAACGCCAGCGTCTTATACCTTCTCATAGCCACAATCACATGGTATGAAGCAAATATTTTTAGGTTACACAGAGAAAAATTGAAACTGCAGCTTTGGTGTGCAATGGGATGTACAGAGAGAGAGAGAGAGAGAGAGAAAGAGAGAGAAGGGTTTCTTCATGACAAACTTTTTATGCAAAGGGTTTTAGATCCTTGGATAAAAGTTAAGTAAATACTGTATGACATGCACAGTGTACAACAGCGTGTCATAATGATAGTTTGCTTTCAAGCATCTGAAGCCTTTAAGTGTTTTCTGGTTTTAGCTTCTAAGCCTTATAAATTATTTCTGACTCATCAGCCTTTCACCCTAGGGGCAGCTCACACGTTCCATACACGCATAGATATTTTTCTTAAATCTCTTTTCTAGCACATACGTTTGTTTTTAGCCCCAGAATGTAAATTTGCACAATGGAACGCAATGACGTAATTCTTGTCTCCCTCTCGTAAATCCCCCTTTCTCTTAAAATGTCCACTTATAATTAAAACACCCGTATGAAGATCAATTCTTCACCACAGCTGGGGACCTGAGGCTGCGGGGAGTTGGGAACAGGACAGTGTAAATGCTACAAGTGGCCAGAGTGCCCAACCTCGGCCCGACTGACCGGGCTGGATAGCCGCCCCGTACACTGTAGGTTGTTCAACAGTAGCCTCGGCCTCTCCACACTAGACATGGGTAGTGCAGAGCTCCAGTTCCTCAGACATGACCACCAAAGTATCTCCACGATATTGCCAGACATCTCCCAGCAGACAAAATCAATCCCAACTGAGCAACACTGCACTAGGCGAAAAACCTTACAAAACCAAATGCTTCGTGTCTTTGCCAATTCAAATTGTTCTTTTGGCCCTACAGTCGAGTCTCTCTCTGTACCTCACTCCCTACCCACCTAAAATACAGACGCAAAGTTTCACACTCTTCATGTCAAACCCTTGAATATTGTCTAGAGCTTTTCCTTTGAGCTGTATGTGGCCAATGTTTTTTAATGTTTTTATTTATTTTTGAGAGAGAGGGCGAGAGAGAGAGAGAGAGAGAGAGAGAGAGAGAGAGAGAGAGAGAGCGAGAGCCCATAAGCAGGGGAGGGGCAGAGAGAGGGAGACACAGAATCTAAAGCAAGTTCCAGGCTCTGCGCTGTCAGCATAGAGCCCGATGTGGGGCTTAAACCCACGAACTGTGAGATCCTGACCGAAGCCGGAAGCTCAACTGACTGAGCCACCCAGGCGCTCCTGTATGTGGTCAGTTTGGCTAAGAGGAGAGAAACAGGTACTGGTAACTTTCCCACCCCTCACTGACATGGGTGTTCATGCTTGTCACTTTTAAAGCACATAAGTTCACGGTATCTTGACTTCTGAAGCTTGTAAATGTCCTCAGTTCTTTTTTTTAAATCTGCTGGTCACACTCTGCAATCCCAGGCTCCACCATGAATATTCTTTCAACCATAACTTCATTTAATTAAGTACATTTATTCTACCTTGCAGTTCTCTAATTTTGCACTTAAATATGCAATTGTGATCTAGGCTCAATATGTTTATTACCTGAAATTACGACTAATTAAAATAGAGGAAGGGATTTATAGAATAAAAGAAGCACTTCCTAACTCATTCCTCAACAAAGCAACACATATTAGCTCATATAAATTGTATTTTTATGCCTCTTGACACATTCGAGGGATGTTTATTCTCCATACTTCAAGTTATCTGACATTTGAAGCACCAAGGATAATGGAGGGAATGAATTCCTCTATGGAAGAAACATTATTAACAAATTCTTCTCTATGGAAAACTCTGGTGAGTGGATAACATCACTAGATTCATAATCTTGAGTAAGCACCTTAGTTTCTGTGAGCCTGTTTCATTTTTGGTAAAATGAGAATGATGATACCTACCCTCTAGGGCATGTTGAATGAGATCATCTGTTTGAAGCTCTTAGCCCTAGGCCTGACACAGAGATGTTTTATTAATGTCATTTCTATGCCACTTCCTTTCTTTGTTCCTAGCACCAGCTAAATAATTTGTGAGGTCCAATGCACAATAGAAATGAGTGCTCCCTTGCTCAAATATTAAGAATTTCAAGATGACAACATAACACACCAAGTGAAAGGAACTTCTAAGCATGGGGCTCTCTGTGTTACTATAGAAGTTGTACACTTAAAAAGCCAGTCCTGGGGCGCCTCCGTGCTTCAGTCCATTAAACATCTGACTTTGACTCAGGTCACTCATGATCTCCCGGACTGTGAGTTGGAGCCCTGTGTCTGGCTCTCTGCTGACAGCTCAGAGCCTGGAACCTGCTTTGGATTCTGTGTGTCCTTCTCTCTCTGCCCCTCCCCCACTACTGCTCTCTGTTTCTCAAAAATGAATAAATGTTAAAAAAATTAAAAAATTTAAAAAGTTAAAAAAAAAAACCAAACACCGGCCCTGATTGTTCCTCAAGGGTTTTGAGGTTTCATTTATCTATTCCACTAAATTAAAAGCCCCTCTTCAGTTTGACAATTGACAGGGAAATAAATGTAACTAACCAGATAGAACTTGACTGCTTGTACTGTTTCTCAATGTTAGCTCACTTTTACTCAAGCTGTTGAGTGTTAGTGAGCCTAGAGCTGTTATAAAGGTGTTTTAATCCGCCATGGCGTTTCAGGGCTTTGTATCATTCTCAATATGGGGGAATTAAAAAAATACCTTTGTTGTCTGTAAGTAATTGGACCCTTGATGATAGCCCAAGAGGCACTTAATTGAAAAGCTCTTTATCCACAGTTATAAAACGGTATTCACAAAGAAGGCAGCATAGATCCTACACTGGAGAGTTTTAGAGAACTGGTCCAGATGTCTAAGAGTAAAATACCCAAGGAGGAAGACTTGGTCTCCAAACCACCGAACCCCAGTTCTGCCTGTTATTCTTTCTTTAAAAATGCATCAGCATGTTCTTTAAAAGGTTTGTCAAGGTTCTCACATCCTACTTATAATAGGGAAATCCTGTAAAAAAAACAAAAACAAAATGTGTGTGTAAATATATGTATAAATATGTGTATACATACACAGAAAATTTTCCAAATTTTTTCTGGAAAACACACAGACACACACACAGACACACACACACAGACACCTAAGCATCTTAAGAGAAGGTAAAGAGAACTCACATTTATTGAGCACCTTCTGGGTGTTAGGTGTTTTACATACATTGGAGTACTAAACTATACGTTAATTTTCATTCACTTATTTAATCTCTAGACACTCAAGACGTCTTTTTGGGTTTTTTTTTTCCCCCACAGTGGAGAAACTGAAGCTCAGAGCAGTTATGCAACCTGCCCAAAGTCACAAAGTTAGCAAGTTTGGAGGCTCTGATTTGGAAATTTTATCTGATTCCAAAATTCATGCGTTGCGATCCTATTCATTTTAGATTAAGAATGCAAGGATCCAATTTGTCACAGGGTCTTTAAATCAAACAACGAACAAAGTGCAACAATATTTTACATACTTGCTGATCATGTTAGTTCACATGGTCGCCTTGCTCTTACCATAATTCCCACCCTTTCTCCTACCTTCCATCACCACAAATCGTTCAGCGTCTAAGTGTTACCAATTTTCCTAACAGTTATCAGGAGAACAGGCTGGTCTCTGAGTTAAGATTTAAAAAAAAAATTGTTAAAATTTGTGGTATGGGGCTAACTCCGAAGACCTCAAGAAAAAAAAGTTGTTTGTGACGGTAATCCCTCACTTCCGGCCTCAACCCGGCGAGAAGTAACCTCAGCACGCGGGACCGAAGGATTCCCAGCCCGCGCATCCCTCCGGGTAACTGGCTGGTCGGCCCGGGTTGCGCAGGCGCGAAGGCCGCAGCGACTGGGGGCGGTGCCCCTGGTTTCCTTGGAGACGGGGCGGAAATTGCGCTGCTGTTGGCCGCGGCGGGATGGAAAAACCGGCGGCGGAGCCCGAGGAGGAAGCCGGCTGCGACAAAGAGGAGGACGCGGCTAAGGCGATGGAGCGGGCGGAGGCGGGGGAGGCCGGCCGCCCGCCCGGTGCGCCCGAGCCTGAGGAGCCCGGCGGCCTCCCTTGCAGTAAATGAGATGGGCGGGGCGGGCGGAGGCTTGGGGAGGTGGCGGCGACCGTTGGGGCGCGACCGTCCCTGCCTCGCTCAGTTCCTTTCGTTTTTCCGGCTTGGTGGAGAGAGCCACTCTTCGCTACCTGCTGTTTTACAGCTAAGGATCCGAAAGGGATGGTTTCGCCTACTAGGATAGGGTGGGCGTGCCAGTTTGTTGTTCCAGGGTGCATTTGTGATCTCTCCGTTAGCCAGTGAATGCCGACGAGGCGCCCGGGCTGAGTAACGTAGCAGAAGTAGAGAACCTTGTCGCCTACTTGGCAGAGGTTGGGGCTGAAGCTTGGCTCTGAACCGTAGACGAGGCACATCTGCAGTGGCCGACTCTCCGATGACCCACTTCCAGCCTCTAGAAATACAAGGGCTCTACCTTGTGCTGCCCAAACCAGGGCCTGGGGCCAAGGCTCTTCCTTACCCCCCCCACCCCCATCACTGCCCCCCGTTTAACTTTTAATTTTTGTAATAATTATAGACTTAGAGAATTTTCAGAAGCGGTGTTCCCTAATGTTAATATCTTCTATCACTCTACATGGTCGCCTTTCTCTTACCATAATTGACATATGTCAAGACGGAGACGTGAACACTGGCATAGTATTGTGAACTAAAGTACAAACGCTACACAGATGTTGCCAGTTTTTTCCCACTAAACTTTCTGTTCCAGTATCCAGACCGAAATACCACATTGCACTTAGCCTGCCTTGTTTTTGATTGGTTACGGGCTGGAATCTCTCTTATCGCACTCCCCTCCCCAACCCATGACCATGAGCTACTTCTTAAAATTCAAGAAATATTTACTAAATCTTTTTAATTTAGCGAGTATTTATTGGTAGTCTGTTACATGCCGGGCCCTGTCCTAGATACCGGGGATTCAGCATTGAACTAGGTAATCCTGCTCTCATCTGGGTGCTAGGTAAAGTCCACTGGAACCCATAGGTCTGGCTTCTGCCCTTTTGCATTTAACGATTCTTCTTGTTTATTCTTTTTATTTAAGAACACGCCACTTAGGCTAATTTTTAAGTTGGTTGAAATCAGCGTTTAAACTTACCTACCTACCTCTTACAATTTAATCTAAATTTTATTAGAAACTTTCCAGGTGATAGGATTACCCCTTTCATCTTCCATTATGGGTTTTTCCCCCTCCTCAGAAGTTATTTCTAGCCTGAGAAAAATATAGTACACAAACACATACAAAGTAAACAGGACTGAAGAGCTTCCTATGGATGGAGTTTCTCTTATGTCCATAGGTTTTAGATGATTTGACACCTAAATCTAGGAAAAAACTTAAAATCATTCTGCATTCTTCCTTCTCAGTTACCATGTTTTAAGGAAGTGCCAATTGCTCAGAGATGATAAACAGCCTGAATATATTTTCTATTTCTTTGCATATTGTGCTTTGGTTCATGGTCAAGGTCCAGAAGGAGGTTCTTCATCCAGAGTCATAGTACATGTGGATCTGGATTGCTTTTATGCACAAGTAGAAATGATATCAAATCCGGGACTGAAGGACAAGCCTTTAGGTAATTCTGGACATTGATAATATTTTTATTTCATATAAGAGTATTAACTACCCATTTATGTTGATTATATTCTGATTTATTAACCATAGTAAAGATTTTGGAAGCAGTTCTTAAGGTACTTTATAGACAGTAAACGACTTCACTAGTAGGTGTAAAATTTATAAGCCTCATTTAATAAATGATGAAAATTATGAATTTCACACAAGTAGTGTATCTAGCCAACTGAACACATAAACAGAAAGACCATAATCTAGTCTTTTTGTCAATGGTTGAAATTCACAAATGTCTTATTACATTCTAATGGACATTTTCATCTTTCGAACCCCCTTTTGATTTTGACTCTTGAGTTGTGTAACATGACAAAATAGTTGGATTTTGAACAGAACCCTAAATACTTGAGGCATATAGAATGTAAGTTTTCCATGAAAACGCAGGTATCTTTTTAAAAGGCAAAGAGGATTTTGCATTGAGGATTTACTCGTTCATATTGGCTTGTTTTAACATTTCTATTACATGTATGTCTTAAATTGGAAAGGTCTTTTAAATTTCCAAAAATTTCTTTTGTGCGTGTAGTAAGAATTTATTTTTTAGTTTAAGCGTAAAGAGCAATTGTGGTTCACCAGCAGCAAACCTCTTGTGCCTCGTTTGTTTTGATAAATCCCAATTCCACCCAGCCTAGCTGATTTACTAAAGAACAAAGGGATGACTAGTTTTTGGTATGCCAATACCAGTCTAGTATTTTTAATCCTGAGGGATTAATCAATCATTCTTAGCGTGTCAAGGCGTTAGGATTAGGGGATATAAATTTTCTCCTAAAGGCATTTCTAATTAATAGCAGTGTAACATAAGATGCTGTGTAGGTAATGCTTAATAATGCTTAATAAAAAGGGGTTGTGTAATTAAGAGGGAAGAAGGATTATCTGGAAGTGAGAAATGTGATGGTGAAAGATTCTGGGAGAAAGCAAAAGTAGTCTTTCGGTTATCCTCAACAAACACGTGACTGTTTGACTCGGGCTGGGGACATACAGAGGTGAGGCCGTGCAATTTAATTCTGTATTAGGAGGATTTAGTTAAGGGATTTGCCAGTCTGATTTTTATGTAGTTCACTAATGAGTCTTAAATTACTACTTTTGACCCAGAGATTCTATTTTGGAGTATTTAATCTGATATGTCAAAAATCTTTATGTGAAATAACATCTCTTTGCCTTGTTTATAACATCAAAATTTTAGAAACAAAAGTTTATAAATCAAGGTTGGTGGAGTGGACATAACCTTTGTTTCTTCTACATGGTTGTGTTTTACATACGTTAGATAAACATTACCTTTACAGCAGTAAACAAATGGTCAACTTGTGTAAAGAGAAAAGTAATTTCAGCAATCTTAAGCCACCACTAGTAAATGAGAATTTGTGTAGTCTGTAGATGATCATAATTTAATCATTTTTGATAAAGAGGGGACCCATTAGTGATGCCTCACTGTCTAATCTTTTCTGCAAATTATTCTGCAGAGCAGTTTAATAATTACAACATTTATTGGGAAGAGTTCCTTCATGCTTGATGTAGGATGGCACTTACAATAGAACATTGCTTTATATTCTTTGGAAAGTTTTTCTAGCAGAAACCAGTAATTAATTGTACTCAGTTCTTTTCTTTTTAAAAAAAATTTTTTTAATGTTTATTTTTGGAGACGGACAGACAGAACATGAGCAGGGGAGGGGCAGAGAGAGGGAGACACAGAACTGAAGCAGGCTCTAGGCTCTGAGCTGTCAGCACAGAGCCTATTGCTGGACTCAAACTCACGAACCGCGAAATCATGACCTGAGCTAAAGTCAGAGGCTTAACCGACTGAGCCACCTAGGCGCCCCTGTACTCAATTATTTTCATCTACTTTAGTTTTTGGTGAAATATAGCCCAGACCTATATAAAGTGTTAATTTAGTATAAATTAATCTGGTTTCATATTGTCTGAAAAATAATTCCTGGAAGGATTTTGTTTGTATCTTTTTGCTAAAGACTCCAGAGAATATAATGATTTATTTTTATTTTTAAAATATTTATTTTGAGAGAGAGAGAGAGAGAGAGCAGGGTGGGTGCAGACCAAGGCGGAGAGAGAGAATCCCAAACAGGCTCTGGGCTGTCAGCGCAGAGCCCAGTGCAGGGCTTGATCTCACAATTCGCGAGATTGTAACTTGAGCTGAAATCAAGAGTCAGATGTTTAACTGGCTAAGCCACCCAGGTGCCCTGAGAATATACTCATTTATGATAATTTTTGTTAATTTTACTTCATAGAACCTGATGAATGGAGGCTATGCTTTTTCACTGAATAGCACATTTTCGTTATTTAAAAAAATTTTTTTAACATTTGTTCATCTTTTGAGAGACAGAGACAGCACAAGCAGGGGAGGGACAGAGAGAGGGAGACAGAGAATCTGAAGCAGGCTCCAGCCTCTGAGCTGTCAGCACAGAGCCCAATGGGGGGCTCGAAGCCAGGAAGTGTGAGATCATGACCTGAGCTGGAGTCGGATGCCCAACCGACTGAGCCACCCAGATGACCCAGCACTTTTTAGGTTTAATCAGAATAAATTGCATTACAATTTAAAATTATGAAATTAGTAAGTTATATCTTAAGATGATTTTTTAATCCTCAGTTTTCTCAAAAATATTTACTTTTTACAGGGGTTCAGCAGAAATATTTGGTGGTTACCTGCAACTATGAAGCTAGAAAACTTGGAGTTAAGAAACTTATGAATGTCAGAGATGCAAAAGAAAAATGTCCACAGCTGGTGTTAGTTAATGGAGAAGACTTGACACGTTACAGGGAGATGTCATATAAGGTCACAGGTACAGATCATGGGCAATATGCTTTCAGCATTAATTTGTATATAGGATGCACATTCACTACATAAATCTTTTAATAAATAAAATGCTATAAGTCACTTTCTTTTTGCTGATAAATTTTATTTTGGGCCTTGCCTGCTTAAAAAATATTTTATATAAGAGGATGACTTTTTATGTTATGAGTAATCTTGACAGAAAAGGTATAGTTGTAAGAAATTTGGAGTCTGTTGTGATTGGTGTTTATAAGATTGTGAGTAAAAATGTAAAGCAAAATTTGGAAATGAGAAAATGGAAAGATATACCAAAGAAAGAAAAACATTTAAAAATATTTTATGTTATTTAATTTATTTATTTTAATTTTGAGAGAGTGCATACGTGCATATGCGCACCCGAGCTAGTGCACATGCCTGGGAGGGGTAGAGAAGAGGAGAGGCAGAATCCCAAGCAAGCCTTATGTCAGGCTTGAACTCACGAACAGATCATGATCTGAGCCAAGATCAAGAGTTGGATGCTTAACTGACTGAGCCACCCAGGTGCCCTTATATGTTTTTCATTTTTAATTTCAAACCAAGTTTAAATGAATTATAAATATGCTGTGCTCTAATGTGCTAATAGTTGGGAGAAGCTTCTGTAACGTTTGATTCACATAATTAAAAACTGATTTGTTAAGAACTACTAGCAAAAATAATGAATATCTTTTCTTGGATTTTATACGTATACTAAATATTACAATATAGGCAAACTCCTCCATAGTAAGATTTGGGTTTGAATCTTAGAGTTTTAGTAAATTATAGGAAATAGGAAATATATTTGTCCTGCATATTGCAAATATATGTAATTTAAAAATGTATAAGAACCAGCTACTTATCTTTTCTGCTACTGTTTTTGCTTGTCCTTTTTATTAACTATAGCTGTTTTCAGATGAAAGTGTTAAGTATAATATCCAAAAAGCCCTTAAAAATTTATAACAAAAGATACTTAAGAGAACTGGACAAAAAGTATGAATAGGCAATTGACAAAAAGAGCAAACCCAATCTCCACAATTATGTGGAAAAAGAATATCCAAATTCATTAGTGGCTCAGGAAATTTGAATTAGTAAGATACTATTTTATTCCCATCATACTTGCAAAAAATAAACAATTAAAAAAAGTAGAAACATTAAGTATTACAGCTTTTAAAACAGAAATATAGAAATGTTTTTTTCCAAATTAAAGATACAAGTTATATTTTTAATCCTGTGATATTACTGCTGGGAATTTATCCAACAGAAATACAATCATGAGAACATATGTACAAAAACATTGTAGCATGGTTTGTAATTGGTAAAAATACGGAAGAAAAATAAATGCTCTTCAGGACGCGAATGGCTAATGGAACTGGGACTGCTCTACAATGGGTGTTATATAGTCATTACCAAGAATGCATCGGTGGTACACTGTTTGATTCTGAGAGAGGTGTTCCTTGTTGAGTAAAGGTATGTATGTCTATATACAAAGAGGAAGGGAAGCGAGAGATACATACTAGGTTTTGAACTTGGTTAACTTCTGGAGAGGAGGTGCCTGTGGTGAAATGGGAGAAGGGGAAGAAGGGATAGCCAAGCAGAAAAGATAAGCCTGTACTCCGAAGATATCACTTGAGCATCTACGCAAAACTGTGTATATGTGAATATTAAGAAAGTCCTTAGTGTACACAGAAGAGGTTATACCTACTGTTGCGCCTCTTCACAGAACTCGTCCTCATTCTTCCAGCACCTGCACAGTGCTATGTTGCATTTTGTTCTGTACTTAACCGGTCCTTTAGTGATATTAAGACAGTTGTCCCACTTTGTTCCTGTTGTCCCCACGTGATTATTAATAGCACCTCCTTTCATTCAAAGAATGTCTTATTTTGGATGATAAATTACATGGTTTCCTGATAGTGATAGATTACCTATTAGGCTGTTACTAACTTTTTGCTCTTCCTAATATATGCTTCAGTAGACATTTTCACACAGAAATTTTGGCATACTTTTATGGAGATATCCGTATGGTAAGTATTCTTAGAGGTTAATTTCTAGATCAAAGATAATTTGCACTTAAAATTTTGAACACTGCTGAATGTTGCAGTGCTGGGCTTTCCCAGCACGTTGCTTGTATATATGGGTGTTACATATTCTCAGATTGTAAAGATTTAGACTGATAGGTAAAAAAATAGTAAGTCATTGTTTTGATTTGAATTTCTGTATGAGTCAGTTTGAACATCTTTTCATATTTTGGTCATTTATATATATATATATATATTTCCTGTGAAAAGCCTGTAGGGCCTGATTTTCTTTTGGATTGCTCATTGTTTTCTAATTGGCTTATATCATTTTTTGGAACTTGAAATTAGCTCTTTGATACCCATGTATTATAAATATATTTCCAATTTGTATTTTATCTTTTTACATGTATTTATGGTGTCAGATTAATCAATCTTTCCTTTATGACTTTTATGCCACTACCTTTTCATTTTTTCCATAATGAAAATGTCATCCTGAAAATTTAGTAAGTCTGACTTTTATACTGATTCTTAATTTATCAAATATCTTTAAAAAAATTTTTTTTTCAATGTTTTATTTATTTTTGATACAGAGAGGGACAGAGCATGAGAGGGGGAGGGTCAGAGAGAGAATCTGAAGACAGGCTCCAGGCTCTGAGCTAGCTGTCAGTACAGAGCCTGATGCAGGGCTTGAACCCACAAATGTGAGATCTGACTTGAGCTGAAGTCGGAGGCTTAACCGACTGAGCCACCCAGGTGCCCCAATTTATCAAGTATCTTGAGAGAACTATAAATGCACTAATATTGGGGCACCTGGCTTTCTCAGTCAGAGGAGCATGTGATTTTGATCTCAGATTTGTGATTTAAAGTCCCATGTTGGGTGTAGATATTACTTAAATAAGATGTTTTTTCAAAATGCACTAATATAATAACAAATATTCTGGGGCACCTGAGTGGCTCGGTTGGTTAGGCATCCGACTCTTGATTTCAGCTCAGGTCATGATCTCATGATTCATGAGAATCAGCCCCACCTCAGACTCTGTGCTGACAGCATGGAGCCTCTGTGGGATTCTGGTTCTCCTTCTCCCTACCCCTCCCCTGCATGTGCACACTCTTTGTCAAGATAAATAAGCTCAAAAAAGAATATTCTAAGCATGATTTGTGCATTAAAAATAAGTTATTTTGTTAACTTTTCTCTTGTATTTTCTGAATTGAAGTAGGAACATAGCTTAATTGTCCTATACTGAATTTATCTCTGACCTATTTATAATATACCTTATTGCTCATTTCATATTTTCCTACAGCATGTCTACATTTTTATCTAGATAGTTTTTTGTCTAATTATAAACTCCTCTCCTTGCCCTTACATGTTTAATAAATGCATCTTGTTTATGAAGTTGACAGCAAAAGACTATTAACTTCAAGAATGGGATAAGTGGTGTATCTCTGTGACTTGGTAATAGAACCCATATAATCAGTCAGGAGTCGGTGACTGGCCAGCTTTGTGCCTGATTCTGTGTTTAATTGCTTTTCTGCTTAGTACTTAAAACCTTGTCTTTCTTTGTTTTATATAGTATATACTACGGAAAAAATTGCAGAAATTGATGTAGGAAGTGCAAAAGAATTCTTTTATGTGGTCAAAAAAGTTGTCAATCTCAGATAAATAGTTTTCCCTAAGTAGAGTGGAAGTGATTTTTGGTGGTCACTGGGTCACATTGTTACCTTTAATTGTTTTCTTGTGATATTATCAAGTTGGCATCAATAAAATAGAGGTATATTTAGTATTTGTGTAAAAAAGTGATCTATCTGGAAGGACAATAGTACTTTTATTTCTAAACTTTCATATTATAGGCTTTTGAGAATCTATGTATCTAAATTTTTTTAAACATGTTTGTTTATTTTTAAGAGAGAGTGTGTGCAAGGGAGGGGTAGAGAGCTAGGGAGACACAAAATCTGAAGCAGGCTCCAGGCTCTGAGCTGTCAGGGCTCCAGCCAGCGAATTGTGAAATCATGACCTGAGCTGCATTTGGACGCTTACCCAACTGAGCCACCCAGGTGCCCCACTTATGCATTTTTAAATAAGAAAAGGCTAGTAATTTGTATTTTGCCATCCTTCCTGTATCAGCAGATGATTGAGAGAGAAGTGAAAATTCTCAATGATTTTAGAGTTATTAGTTAATTCTAAAAAGAAGAATTAATTGTCCTTTTGAATTTATTTCAAATCTTGGTTACTTCAATTAGCAAGCTTTTGACTTAAAGACAGGGTATTGTGCTAGGTGGTGGACATTCAAATACATGTAGGTGATGGTCCATATCTACCCTTGAGGAACAAGCTGGGGGATGACTGACCTGAATCTTCATTGTAGTGTATTTTGAAAATTAAGTGACTTTTCTTTTTAGTTCAGTAATAAGTGGAAGTTTTATATTTTATATTGTCTTTTTAAAACTCTTGTGGAAAATATAGTGAAATATATTATTCCTTGTTTCTGCTTTTCTAGGCTGATTAATTTATTCTTTTGACCTACTGTTTTGAAGTCAAAATGAACTAGAAGCATTAATATTTAATGTACTACAGGTATAGGAATTTGGGGTATAGGAGAATAAGCTAAATCTATTGCTATGAGCATCTACCCAGGGAATGTCATTTTGGACTTCTTTGTTGGAAAATATTGCCTTTACTCCAAATGTGGTACAGAAAAAAAATTCCAGTTAACTGAGGACTTTTTAAGAGATAGCGTGGAAGGGTGAAAAACCTTTTAACATACCTGACGTATTTTTAAGCATAATATAGTTACATCTGTTTTAGTTATGGCTTTAGTTAATATCTGTGCACCACTATTATTTCAATTTAGAGTTGTTGGAAGAATTTAGTCCAGTTGTTGAGAGACTCGGATTTGATGAAAACTTTGTGGATCTAACAGAGATGGTTGAGAAGAGACTGCAGCAGCTTCAAAGTGATGACCTTTCAGCACTGACGGTGTCGGGTCATGTCTATAATGATCAGTGTAAGTGAGTTCTTGCTCTGTTTAGTAACCTAAAGTGCCTACATTTCTTAATGCTCACTGAATTCAGTGACTTTAATGAACCGACTTTATCTTTCTGAAAATGTTATGGCTTTTGTGAAGGTGTAGCCATATTTCAGGGTCTGTCTGCAATTAAAATTAGGTATTCTGTGTTAAGTAGGCAGAGAACGAGATCTTGAGGACCTGTAGCCCAGTGCTCCGTGCACTCTGCGCTTCTCTGACACAGCTTGTGTGCGGTCATATTGAAGAGCCGTACCTCTTTAGGTGATGAGAGTTGCCTTGACGATACACTTTTTGGGCTAATTTTTATTCTCCTAAAACTGGCTGTAAGCAAATTTGGAGGTAAACTAAATTTGTCTTTTGTCGCCTCTTTTGCTGTTCCTTCTGTTCCCCCAGGCATCAAGGCACTCGTGTTGCTCTTTGACTTCCTGAGTTGACCCCCATGGAAGCTCGCTCAGGCCTACCTGCGATCCTTCTTCGCAAGCTCATATTCAGAATTCAGTCCGTTCAGTAGTCTTTGCCAACTGTTAGCAAGAAAGCAGCATGGCCCATCTCCTTCACATATTAAAGTGTGAACGACTAGCGGTACTTCCAGAGAGATTTACATTTGAAAATAAGCCCCAGTGACTACTGTAAAGAAAGGGGGTGGAGCTACAGTTCTCTTCCAGAAGAGGACACGGAAGCTTTTCTTGTGTCTTTGTACCCGGGCTCCGTTGTCACTCATAAGGACTGAATAGAATAATTTTTAAAGCAAATTCAGTATTCATTAGTACATATTACAGAGAGCTAGGTTTTATATCCTAAGAAGAAAATGTCATTCTTCATGAATCCTTCCTTTCAAGATGTTGCTAAAAAAAAATTCTTCAACCCTGCAGAAAAGTTGACAGAACAATACTGTGAAGACACTTATGCCCTAACTTGTAGTTACACTCATTGCTGTTTTGCTACCTTTACTTGCTCCCTTTTTGTTGATCGATAGCTGATCAATGAGCCATTTAAAAGTAAATTGCAGACATTATGACACTTCATCCGTAAATACTCCTGAGAATAAGATCTGTCTCATATGATTCTAATACCATTTTCGTCCCCAAGAAAATTTCTTTCTGTATAATTTCTCTACACATTTCATATAAGATCTCTCAAACTATGTGCAGATGTAGAATTGTTTTCAGTAGCACATCTAGTTAGTGTGTGTGAAGTTTTGATTTAGATCTTGAAAGCTGGGATGTTAGCTCTCTTATTAATGTAATACTTTTATGCTTGCTTACAGTTAAAAATGAGTAAAAGTTTTACTAACATCAGTGGGAATTTTTTTAATGTTTATTTTTGAGAAAGAGAGAGACAGAGTATGAACAGGGGAGGGGCAGAGAGAGAGGGAGACAGAATCTGAAGCAGGTTCCAGGCTTTGAGGTCAGCACAGAGCCCCAACACGGTGCTTGAACTCCCAAACGGTGAGATCATGACCTGAGCCGTGGTTGGACACTTAATCCACTGAGCCACCCAGGTCCCTGATTGATAGGAATTTTTTATGAGAGATCAAATTTCATAACTTCTTAATCATTAAGGGGCACCTGGATGGCTCAGTTGGTTAAATGTCCGACTTGGGCTCAGGTCATGATCTCATAGTTTCTGAGTTCAAGCCTTGCATCAGGCTCTCTGCTGTCAGCACAGAGCCCGCTCATTTCCTCTGTCTCCTTCTCTCTCTGCCCCTTCTGCACTTTCTCTCTCTCTCTTTCAAAAATAAACAATTAAGAGGCCCCTGGGTGCCTCAGTCAGTTGAGTGTCCGACTTCGGCTCAGGTCATGATCTCACAGTTTGTGGGTTCAAGCCCCGCATCCGGCTCTGTGCTGACCACCAGCTCAGAGCCTAGAGCCTGCTTTGGATTCTTTGTCTCTTTTTCTCTCTGCCCCTCTCCTGCTCACGCTCTGTCTCTCAAAAATAATAAAAATGTAAAAATAAAATTTTTTAAATAAACAATTTTTACAAATCTGTTAATGATTAAGCACTCCCAGGATGCATGCGTATCGCAAGCGCTTGGAATTCACTACTGGTAGATATTTACTTTACAGAATTCTTATGAAGAACAAAAGAGATGAGTTAAATGGGTGGCAGTATGGTGGTGCTGTTGTGGGGGAGAATTTTGGATATAGGTGAAGCCCTGTCCCCTTTTTAAGCTCATTTCAAAAATAGAAAATTAAAAATTCTTTTATGACTTTAAATGACATTGCCTATTTTTATAGCTGTAAACCTGCATGACATCTTGCACATCAGACTCCTCGTTGGATCTCAGATTGCAGCAGAGATGCGGGAAGCCATGTGCAATCACCTGGGTCTCACGGGCTGTGCTGGAGTGGCTTCTAATAAATTATTGGCAAAGTTAGTTTCTGGTGCTTTTAAACCAAATCAACAAACAGTCTTACTACCCGAAAGTTCTCAAGTTCTCATTCAGAGCTTGAACCATGTAAAGGAGATACCTGGTAAGACATTTATATTTGAAAAGTATACATTAGTTTTATTGCATTTCTTTAATTTTAAAAATTATAGATACATATAATTCTTAGAGCCTGTGTACTTGGCTCTTGGAGAAAACCCAAAACTCTGATGTTCTCTGGAAGGAATCTGGATTAGGAAATTCAGTATGAAAGTACTTTTCTAGTTTCACCGACTTTTATTTTAGTGTAGTTTGAATGTGATCATGAAAGTTAGAACCTGGACACATGGTCCTTTATTTCCAGTCCTTGCTTCATATTCTTATACTGTACACTGCGTCTGGAAAGGGGCTTTGGTCTTTTACTAACTCCGCTTTGGGATTATACAGAAAATGTTAAGGCTACAAGGGACCTTCCAAGGCATTTAGGCCAAGTTCTTATTTTAAAGATGAAGAAACTAATTTTCTTGAGGGGTTAGTGACCTATTCAGGTCATGGGGCAAATTTCTACCCTGAAGATCAAATATTTATGTTTTTATAGACCATCAATAAGGAACATGTTAAACTTCTTTTCTGTGGCATTGCTGGAGGATAAGATGTGATGATAGAATTCTGTGGAAATTTCTAAGTCAACTGAAAGTTTAGATGTCATAAATTCATATTTTTAACCCATGTTTGTGTGATTACAAAATGTTTTATACACTGCCTTGCCTTCATTAATATAAGTGTAACTTGCAGTTTTCTGGATGACTGAGTCTACATTCTGAAAAACAGTTATTAACTATGTCAGGTTATAATAAATTAAGCGCTGTATATTGATAGTCATAAATAACATTATTACTTGACTTTACTTTTTGAGTTCTTGGGTTTATTATTTTTTTATTGGCTTTCTCTTATTGCCAAATTGCCAGCCCTCTTTTATTTCAGCTGTGAACATATCTGTCACTCCACTTTAATAATTTCCCCTCCACACTGATTGCCTTTGATTTACTTCTTTTACTGTGCAGGAAAACCAGAATATGGTAGAATTCGTTTTTTTTTTTTTTTAATTGAGAGAGGAGTGCTTCAATGGCTCAGTCAGTTAAGCATCTGAATCTTGATTTCAGCTCAAGTCATGCTCTTATGGTTTGTGGGAAAGGTCCTACTTGGGACTTCCAACTGACAACTCTCTCTCTCTCTCCTTCTCTCTCTGCCCCTCCCCCCACTTCCACTCTCTCTGGCATGCTGCCCCCCCATAAATAAATAAATATTTTTAAAAAAGAGGGAAATAAAGGGGCACTAAATTTCCTGAGCATCTCAAGTAATGTGATAAACTATGACTGAGTGTTAGTGCAACAATTTTTGCTAGGAGTTTTGGCAATGAGTAGATTTTTCAATCTGTTTGCTTTCTGGTTTTGGTATTTGGGAAAGTAAATATGGCAGATGGGACTTATGGATAAATGTGTGATAGTATATCTAGGAGTCAGATTACATAGTAAGCACTGCTAATTAAATTTATTTAGTGGCAGTCTTTCTTTGCATGAATAATAGCCATTACTCTTGAATACTTCCAAAGTGTTACATAACAGGTGGTAAACACCTCATGTATCAAAACAACATTTATTGATTGGTTGTCTCCATATTCATTATATTGTACTAGGGTTGTTAGGTTTTCAAAGTGGTTCATTTAAGAAGCCCTGAGCAAAAGAAGGACAACCTAGTTTTCAATAAAATTTAATCCTAGCACAACATTCATTATGGTATTTAAAGATGTGTTTGGTGTGTAATACTTGAATTAGCTGTATTTTAAGGAGCAAAGGTACTATTACCCTGTGCCTATTTCTTTTTTGTCTAGGTATTGGCTATAAAACTACCAAACGTCTTGAAGCTCTGGGTATCAGAAGTGTGCATGATCTCCAAACCTTTCCATCCAAAATATTAGAAAAGGAATTCGGAATTTTAGTGGCTCGGCGTATCCAGAAGCTCAGTTTTGGAGAGGATCACTCTCCCGTGACACCCTCAGGGCCACCTCAGGTGCGTGAGGATGAGATTTGTTGTAACTGAGAACTAGTTGTCACGTTATTTGAGGTAAAGATTTCTGGTTTTACTACTACGTTCTTACTTTTCTAATTTGCTTCCTGGGTTTAGTACATGATCTTTTTCCTATGAGAAGGTTAATTTATTAGATTTGTAAATATTTTTAAACTGAATCTAAAGAGTTAGTATTTCAGTCTCGTTAGCTATCTTGATTAAATACCACTTAATTATTTTTATAGTTTATTGTCAAGTTTGTTTCCATATAAAATACCATTTAGTTTTTAACAGACTTTATTGCCTACATTAGGCAAAATATTTCAGTTTTTAAGAAATCTTGTTTTCTGAGTAGTCTAATGATTTAGGAAATAGATACAAGTATAATCACCCAGTTAACATTGATGGATTTTTTTTCCCTATATGACAGGCACTTTACTAAGTGCTTTACATACCTTAGCCCATTTACTCTTCACAACAAAGCTTTGAGGTAGGTAGTACTGTTACTTGTTCGTACCTTTTCCCCTCTTTCCTGTTCTTTTTCTAAGAGGAGGATCCTGGGAGCACCTGGGGGGCTCAATCAGTCAGGCGTTCGACTTTGACCCAGTTCATGATCTCACAGTTAGTGAGTTCAAGCTTGTAGTCAGGCTCTGTGCTGACAGCTCAGAATCTGGAGCCTGCTTTGGATTCTGTGTCTGCCTCTCTCTCTCTCTCTGCCCTTCCCTGTGCTTGCTTGCTTGCTCTCTCTCTCAAAAATAAACATTACCAAAAAAGTGATGAGGATAATGTACTTTCAAAAGGTTAAATAATGTGTCCAAGGTTAAACTCAAATTCAAGTGCTAGAAGATTAAGAGACTTACTATAATCATAGAATAAAGGTTGGAATTGGTACTAGAGCTTTTTGTTGTTGTTATTTATTTAATATGAGAAAGAGAGAGCACGCGCGCACACATGAGGAGGGGAGGGGAGAGAGAGAGGAAGGGAGAGGATCCCAAGCAGGCTCTGTGCTGTCAGTGCAGAGCCCGACATGGGGCTCGAACTCATCAATCATAAGATGACATGAGTCAAAATCAAGAAGCAGACGCTTAGCTAAGTGAGCCTCCCAGAGGCCCTAGGTAGTAGAGCTTTCTAATTTTCTTGACTTCCAGTGCACTTTCTAGTGGAATGTAGTAACTTGCAGATCAAAAGAGCACATACAAAAGTGAACGAAATGGCTCAAACTAAGCACTAGAGGGAAGTTAATAAAGAATGTACTGGATATTTGACATCCACACTCATAACTGGACATGCTTATTCGGGTTTATAATAATCCCTATTTGTGCTTCTTTGGTAGTCCTTTAGTGAGGAGGATTCATTTAAAAAATGTTCATCAGAAGTTGAAGTTAAAAATAAGATCGAAGAACTACTGGCCAGTCTTTTGAACAGGTGATTTTCCATTTTGCCATATCATTCTAAATATTCTTTGTAAAGTATATGGAAAATATACTTGGTGTTCTGTCTTAGAATTTATGGAATAACTAGAGACCGAACAGTGTAAAGAGAGATCATTTATCATCGAATTTCTCTACATTATAAACTATTTCAAACATAGGAACAGATGCTCTTAACCAAATTTAGTCCTTCTGTGTCCATTAGTTTTAATTTTAGTAACATTGTGGTTATACTGTGGATCTTAAGCTGCTCATAGTTACCCGAGAGGGTTTTATCGATATCGAGAATGTCTACACCTACAAATTTGAGATGCTTGAGGATAGGAAACTATCCAGAGGAACAGTGATGGAGAGAGTAGAAGAACCCTTATATCTCCTTTGCTTCAGACTGTGTGAAAGAAAATGGAGTCAGACAAAGGAACAGCTAAGTGGGGCTGTGCGTGAGCAGGGAGGGTGCGTGCGGGCACTGGTCTAGAAGGACGTGACCGTGTCAGCTGGGACTCCGAGTATACGAAGAGCATAACGTGAATGGAACAAGGTGTTTAGTTCCTGATGCTCCTTGCCTGTCATGTATCTGTTTCTCAGTACGAGGGTATTATCTCTTCTCCTCCCATATCTTTGATTTCTCAAGGTAGGGTGTCAGGGGTGTAACACTTGGGTCGCTGTGCTTCTGTAATGACTGTAACTGTGACTAGAGAGAGAGGTTTTTAGATGACTGTAAATTTCAGCAAACTGATGAGGTAAAGTTTCCTACAGCTTTGCTGTCACCTGCTGTGTGGTTCTCACGTCTTGGGCAGAGCCAGGCAGCTCATGGTTTGCTGCCTGCGGCTGTGGCTGCAGCTGGCGGAGAGACCCAGCTCCGGTGATACAGCTCAGGCCGGGCCGGGGAGTGTGCTGCTGAAACTGGGTCACCCGCTTGGCTGCGGCGAAGTGCAAGACTACTGTGAAATGCCCGGCCATCGGCAAGAGTCCTGCAGGCAGAGAAGCCACACACATTTTACAGGCTCTTGCATGATGAATCAGCCCAGAAATGAGACTAGATGCTTTAAACCTATAAATTCCCAGCTATGGGTGGCTCCGCCGAGTAAGTGTCTGACTTTTGATTTTTGACTCAGGTCATGATCTTACCGTTGTGAGACTGAGCCCTGCATGGGGCTCAGCATGGAGCACAGAGCCTGCTTGGGATTCTCTCTCTCTCTCTGCTCCTCCCCCACTCATGCTTTTTCTCGGTCTTTCATCTCTTTCAAAATAAAATAACCTTAAAAAGTTACCAGCTCTGAACCATTCCTCCTTATCTCTGCTTGCCACTCCCTCTACACCATGGCCCCTTGTTTGAGTGGCTGATATATAATACTGTCTATGTGACTGGCAAAAAAAATAATTGTCTTTGTGTGAATGTGTTTTCCTTTTAGAGTGTATGGTGACTAATAGTATAGCTGTAGAAGAGGCATGAAATCATATAATTTTTTTAATAACTTTTTTAGATGTTTATTTCTGAGAGAGGGAGCGTGCAGCCATGCCAAGTGGGAGAGGGGCAGAGAGAGGGAGACGCAGAATCCGAAGCAGGGTCCGGGCTCCGAACTGTCACCACACAGCTCGATTCAGGCCTTGGACTCAGTAACCCTGAGATGGTGACCTAAGTCGAAGTCAGATGCTCAATCGACTGAGCCACCCAGACACCCCTAAAATCATATAATTTTTAACCCCTTCTCTGGGCACTAGTTTAGCTTGCTTAGAATATGGCCTTTTCTTATTATGTCTTAATTAGTTATATGAACCAAGTCAGATTCTTTAAATTTTACAATGACTTAGTAGGAAATATTTAACTGGAAGGTATTTAAACTAGTAACATGTTTACAGGAACCATTTAGGATATCTTACTATTTTAGTAAGGCAACAATCAAGAAGTCTTGTGAAAAAGCAATAAAAGAAAGAAATATTTTTTATAAAAATGCAAATTTTCCAGTTCAGAATTCAATTTGAGTATGTTTAACAACGTACAATATTTGTGTTTTATGTTGGTGACTTTTTAATATGTTGCCATACGTATAAAAAGGAGAATATTATTTTTAATGACATTTTTCTAGTAATTAGATTTTTGCTTTTTAAGTGAATTTTGTATCTCATTAACACTTTTATTTTCGACACTAAAACCAAGACCATTTGAATGGAACACTTTTAAAGATACAGTACGTGCAATCTTCTTAAATGTGGTATATAATTGATCTTTCAAGTTATTAGTCTAATTTCCCATATAACGGTGGTATTACTGTCTCCTTGTATCTTTTCAGGGAGTGCTTTTTGACAAAATTATCTTGGTAAAAATTGTTCTTCTTTTTGTAATCTTTTTTCCTGTGTAAAAAAAATCTGTCATTTTTCATGGATTTGCCTTTGTCAGTGAATGTTCTCTTAGTTTCTTAAATTTCCTGCTGGTTTTAATGTTTGGATTTGAATTATAAAAATTATAAAAAATTATAAAAAATTATAAAAATTATAAAAATGGCTTTATGTAATTGTATCTTATTTCTATTCTTTTCTGGTTGCACTCAATTCTGAGTGAGGCCTGAGAGCCTAAGGAATTCAGGGTTTTAGGATTTCAGGGCTTTGGTGCATAGACTGGTGACTATTCGGGGTCTTTTATTGCTTCCTGCCTAGTTATCAACCATATTTATAATTGTTATGGTGATACCCTTAGGTTAAAAAGAAAAAGAAACTTTAAGAAATACTTTTCTAACTCCTTGTTTCCACTTTCTCTATATTTTTAGAGTATGCCAAGATGGAAGGAAGCCACATACAGTAAGATTAGCAATCCGTCGGTACTCATCTGAGAATCACTGGGGCCGTGAGAGTCGTCAGTGCCCTATTCCATCGCATGTAATTCAGAAGTTAGGGACAGGTTTGGGCTAATTTTCTAATAATTTAATTGGCATGTTGAACTCTTTTTTTAAATTTTTAAAAAATGTTTATTTATATTTGAGAGAGAGACATAGCACAAGCTGGGGGTGGGAGCAGAGAGAGAGGGAGACACAGAATCAGAAGTCAGGCAACCCAGGCGCCCTAGCTGGTTGAACTCTTAAACAAACAAGCAAACAAACAGAAAAACCTTTGAATTACAAATGTGATCCAAAGATGGAGGGTCTTCACAGGGAGTTAGTAAGCTATTCAATACTTTCATTTTCACAGGAAGGAATTTTCACAGGAAGACTTTGTTTTTTTTTTTTTTAATAGATAATAAAAATAAAGACACAGTTAACAGTGTTCCCCAAGTTGAGAGAACACAAAACTATGATAATGTGTTACATGACACAAGATATAGGCATTTAGATTGTTTCCATTTTTTGGCTATCATGAAAAAAGGTGCTATGAACATTTCCACGCAAGTCATCGGGCAGATATGTGGCTTTGTTTATCTTGGGTAATTACAGAGAGTGGGGCTGCTGGGTTGTACGGTAAGGTGAGCTTTTAAGAAACTGCCAAACTGTTTTCTGAAGTGAGTATAAAAATTTACATTCTTACCAAGAATCCATGAAGGTTCTAGGCTTCATATTCTCTTCGCACTTAGTATTGTCAGTTTCTTTCTTTTTTCTGTTTAATTTCTTTAATGTTTCCAATATTAATATTTTTTCCACAAAGTAGAGAAAGCATCTCTGGGTATTTATCTAGAATTTATAGTTTTCATACAGTTATGGTATATGAGATAGTGTCATAGTTTATTAAAAAATAATTTTTTTAATTATAGTGAATTATAAAAGTATTCACATGCAAAATCGTTATAAGAATTCAGTCTTATAAACTAAAATAAGACAAAAAAACAGTTTTTTCAACTTAAATCAAAAGTCTATAATTTTTTAGGTAGCTTACTCCATCGCTCATTTATTTACACTAGTTGCCTTAGTATACCTTTAGTTTGGATAAGATATATCCTCTCTCTGTTATAGGGTATCTATTCTATTATTTTAGGTACACTTTAGCACATTGTATGTGTAATGGTATAGTACAAATTATAGCTTTGTACATGTTAATACAAGTCAGTTTATTTTATTATAGTCAATCTTGTGGCCTTGTAGTAGTATTTCATTATGTTTTAAGGTTTTTTTCTTCTTTCTTTATACATAATGCTTTTGGTAGCTGATCTAAAAATTCTTTGCCTAACCCAAAAGTCACAGGTATTTCCTCCTGTGTTTTCTTTTAGAAATTTAGAGTTGAGGTGGCTCAGTCCATTAAGCTTCCGACTCTTGATTTCAGCTCAGGTCATGAACTCACGGTTTGTGAGACCCAGCCCCTTGTCGGACTCTATGCTGACAGCGCAGAGCCAACTTGGGATTTTCTCTCTTCCTCTCTCTCTCTGTCCTTTCCTTCTCGTGCATACTCTCTCTGTCTCAAAATAAGCGAACACTTAAGAACACATTAAAAAAAAGGAAATGTATAGTTTTAGGGGCACCTGGGTGGCTCAGTCCGTTGAGCGTCTAACTCGATTTTGGCTCAGGTCATGATCTCATGGTTTGAGACTGAGCCCTGTGTCGGGCTCAGCATGGAACTCGGAGCCTGCTTGGGATTCTCTCTCACTTGTTCTCTCTCTACCCCTCCCCTGCTTGTGCTCTCTCTCAAAATAAATAAATAAACTTAAAAAAAAAAAAAAAGGGGACGCCTGGGTGCCTTAGTCGGTTAAGCATCCAACTCTTGGTTTCAGCTCAGGTCGTGATCTCATGGTTCGTGAGTTTGAGCCCCACGTCAGGCTCTGACAGCTGGGAACCTGCTTGGCATTCTCTCTGCGCCTCTCTCCCTCCCATCCTCCCTCCCTCCCTCTCTCTCTCTTTCTCAAAATAAGCATTTAAAAAATAAAAAATAAATTTATAGTTTTAAGCTTTACACTTAGATCCATTTTGAGGAAATATGTATGGTTTAAGAATCTCAGTTCATTCTTTTGTATGTGGATATCTAATTGTTCAAATAGAATTTGTTGAATAGACTACTCTTTTTCTCTTTAATTGTCATGGCACCTTTGTCAAAAACTAATTGACTATAGAAGCATTTATTTCTTAATATGCTTATTCCATTGATTTAAATGGTTATCTTTCTACCAGTGCTACCCTAACTGATGCTTTGTTGTAACTTTTGAAATTAAGTAGTGTAAGTTTTCCAGCTTTGTTCTATTTTGACATTCTTTTGGCTATTCATGATCCTGGGCTTTTGTTTGTTGGAAGATTTTAAAATAGGAATTTGATTTCTTTATTTGTTGCAAGTTTATTCAGATTTTCTATTTTGAGTCAGTTTTGTAATTTTTATCTTATAGGAATGTATCCATTTCATCCAGGTTGTTTACTTTGTTGGCATGATGTTGTCAATATTCTCTTATTATCCATCTCATTTTTGTAGGATCTATAGTGATGTCTCTCATTCCTGATTTTGGTAATTCATGTATTCCCTTTTTTTCTTTATTACTCTAGCAAAGGTTTATGTGAATGATGCCTCACTCAGGTGATCTTTTTTGTTTGTTTGTTTTAGATTTAAATCAGTTTATTCTTTTCAGAAACATTGTTTTGGATACATCAACTTAGAGATAACTGCCCATTTTATTTTCTCTTGTAGCTATGTATTTATATTATATTCTGATTTTTGTCAAAATAGCTCAGAGAAAGTGAGGAAAATATGTATGAGGAAAGTATATAATTTTTTTTATAGTTTATTACCAAGTTGGTTTCCATATAACACTCAGTGCTCTTCCCCACAAGTGCCACTCTCCGTGACCATCACCCCCCTTCCCTTCCCCCCTCCCTCTTCAGCCCTCAGTTTGTTCTCAACGTTTGGTATCATTGATTTCTGTGTTGTTTTTCTACTTTCTATTTCATGTAGTTTTGGTCTGTCTTTATTATTGCCTTCTTTTTGCTTGATTTAAGTTTAATTTGCCTTTTTCCCTTTGGTTTCTTAAGATGGAAGTTTACTTATTTTATACAGCTTGATTTTCTAATAATTTAAGTTTAAAGTTATACATTTCCTTTTAGTAGTGCTTTAGCTTCATGCCATAACTTTTGTTGTATTTCCTTTTCATTAAGGTCAGAATTATTTCTAATATCCCTTGTGATTTCTCCTTTGTGATTCCTTCTTTGACCCCATACCTTGTTTAGAAATTTGTTGTTTAATTTCCAAATATTTGATGGTTTCCCAAATTTCATTCTGTTGCTGATTTCTACTTTAATTTCATATTGATGAGAGCAAATTTTGACTAAATTCAGTCTGTTTAGATTTATTGAGTGTAATTTTATTGGCTAGCATATTGTCTATCCTGGAAAATGTACCCTTTGTGTTTGAAATGAAGAGTTGAACAACACCATCAAACCATTCTAACTAAAATTTATGGAAAACTCTACCAACATAGCATTTTTAAATGACAGCTTGTCTGGGTATACAATTCTTGACAGTTTTTCCTTCTATTCTCCAAATATACTATTCTCTTGTTTTCTGGTTTCCATTATTTATGATGAAGAAGGAGTCCGCTATAAATAGCTTTGTCAGTCTCCTTCCAATCAAGAGAGAATAACCACATAAAAATTTGAATAGAGAAAGTTTCACAGAATTATTAAACTGTGATAGGGGAGTGACTCTAAAGGTATAAAGAGGACTCCTTTTTTGTTTGTTTTTTAATGTTTATTTTAAGAGAGAGAGAGTGTGTGTGTGTGCGCACATGGGGGAAGGGCAGAGAGAGGGAGAGAGAGAGAACCCCAAGCAGGCTCTGCACTGTTCCTTAAGAGGTACCCGAGGACTGAGGAGAAGTACCCAGGGAAGAACAAACTTGGAAAGGAGAGCCCCCCTGCCCCTCAAGGAGAAGGTGTGGTTGCAGAACATTGGATGGTGGAGAAATCCTTTGAGTTACCTGGCCCAGAGCTGGTCCATGGTTACTCTGCAAAGGCCAAACCATCCTCAGATCTGTGGACGCACTGAGGCTGGTTGGTGGGCACACAGAAGGAGCTGGCATGTTGGGAGCATGCTCACTGGTGAGGCAGTGCGTGAGTTGGAGGTATGCAGTGTTCATGTTGGGAGGGCTTCTGTTAACAACCTTTTAGGATGCAGACAAACTGAGGCTGGTGGCTGCTTGTGCTGAAGAAGTCTCTTCGGCTCGTGTAGGTATGGTGCCTGCATAGGAAGAGCTGGAGGAAGCATCCACCTAAGTCAAGGCAGGTAGGTGGGTGTGCAGAATGAGTTGGGGCCCTTCCTGGTGTGTGTGGTGTTTGAGTTGGTAGTGCCATGGAACATAGTCACTAAGCTCAGGCTGGGGCTCCAGGTTGCTGAGGGGTGTGTGGTATGGCAGGCACTATTAGACATGCCCACACATACTACAAACCATGTAATGAATGGAAGCAAGAAAAATGGCTGTACATCCAGAAGGAGAAGCCACCTTTCTCCTTGAGTGGTCTTCCAGTGTTCTCTAATGACAAAACTTCATACTCTCTTCAGTGTAAAAACTCAGAGTCCAAGCATTCTCAGAGCAGGTACTGGTGGGCGAATTTGGAGCTGAGTTGTGCTGCATGGTGACAACGGTCATACTGTTCGTCTGCTTTATGTGACGGGCCGTTTGTCCCTGTTGTTGTCTTTCAGCAGTCTGAACCATGACGCGGCTAGTGTGGAATCTTTGTGTTTATCTTACTTGGGACCTATTGAGCTTCTTGATTCTGTAGATTAATTTTTTAATGAAATTTGGGGAATTTTAGGCTCTTATTTCTTCAGAAACTCTTTCTTGCCCCCATTTTTCTCTCATCTCTGGGACCCTCGTGGATATGTCAGTATGCTTGATAATGCCCTACAGGTATGCGCAGTTGTGTTCGTTTTTTTCCTTCAGTCTTTTTTGTCTCCTTTTTCAGATTGGATAATTTCTGGGTTTTTTTTTTTAAAGATTTTTACTTTTTGAGGTAATTTCTGTACCCAACATGGGGCTCAGACTTACAACTTTGAAGCCAAGAGTCTCATGCTCTACCAACTGAGGCAGTCAGCCACCCCAGGATTGGATCATTTCTGCTGAGCTGCCTTCAAGTTCTCTTGATTCAGCTGTCATATCAAAACTGCTGTTGCCACTCTAGTGATTTTACTTGTTTATTTTGACTACTGTAGTTTTGACTCTAGACTTGCTATTTGGTTTTTTATTTGTATGTTTGATTCTGTTCCCTTTTGATATTCTCCTTTTTTTTTTGTAGTCTTTACCATATTTTACTTTAATTCCTTAAAATAATTTTCTTTAATTCTTTGAACATGTCTATAGTAGCAATGTTGAAGTCTGCTAAATCCAACTCAAAGTCAATTTCTGTAGACTCTGTTTTCCTCCTGACTCGATCACACTCCTGTTTCTTCATGTATTGTAATATTTTGTTGAAAGGTAGACATTTTAGATAATGTCTAAAATGTTTTAGCAACTCTAGAATTGGATTTTTTTTCCAGTGGGCTTTCTCCCCCCATTTCCTTTTCTAACTTGTCTGAACTTAAGATGCAGAATCTGCTTCTCCTGTGATTGGTAGCCTCCAATTTCTCTGCTTAGCTTTCTTTTTCTTTTTTAACTTAAACGTTTTTATTGTGGCTTCTAGGTTACCCCTGTGTCTACATAATTTAGTGGTTAGCCAATGACTGGTCAAAGCTTTTGCCCAAATGCTAGAGCCTGAAAGGCTTCTACTTTCTGTCAGTACATAAGTGCATGGATTAGAGAGCACTTTAAAAAATTAGGCCAACAGACACATGAAACGATGTTCAACATCACTCAGCATCAGGGAAATACAAATCAAAACCACACTGAGATACCACTTCACGCTGGTCAGTGTGGCTAAAATGAATAAATCAGGAGACTACAGATGCTGGCAAGAATGTGGAGAAACAGGCATTCTCCTACCCTGTTGGTAGGAATGTAAACTGGTGCAGCCGCTCTGGAAAACAGCATGGAGGTTCCTCAAAAAATTAACAGTAGAACTTCCCTGTGACCCAGAAATAGCACTGCTAGGAATTTGCCCCAGGGATACAGGAGTGCTGATGCATAGGAGCACATGTACCCCAATGTTCATAACGGCACTTTCAACAATAGCCAAATCATGGAAAGAGCCTAAATGTTCATCAACTGATGAATGGATCAAGAAGGTGTGGTTTATCTATACAATGGAATACTACATGGCAATGAGAAAGAATGAAATCTGGCCATTTGTAGCAATGTGGATGGAACCCAGGCAGAGAAGGATAGATGCCATGTTTTCACTCATATGAGAAACTTAAACAGGAGAAACTTAAAAGAGGACCATGGGGGAAGGGAAGGGGGAAAAATAGTTGGGGAGAGGGAGGAGGCAAACCACGAGAGACTCTTGAATACTGAGAACAAACTGAGGGCTGATGGGGGAGTGGGAGATGGGAAGGGGGTGAAGGGCATGGAGGAGGGTACTTGTGGGGATGAATACTGGGTGTTATATGGAAACCAACTTGACAATAAACCATAAAAGAAAAAAAAATAAAAGATGTGGTATTTATGAAAAAAAATTAGGCCATTTTCAGGGCATCTGGGCGACTCAGTTGGTTGAACATTCGACTTGATTTCAGTTCAGGTCATGATCCCAGGGTCGTGGGATGGAGCGCCATGCTGAGCATGGAACCTGCTTCAGATTCTCTCTCTCCCTCTGCCCCTTTCTACAGCTTATGCCCTCTCTCCTTCTCTGTCTAAAATAAAATTTAAAAATGAAGCCATTTTCAACTCTGCCTTGGCTTTTATTTTTCTGGAGCCCATTTGCATCTTCTGTGCACATTGGTTGCCAGTCAGTCACGTGTGGAGAGCTTGGGCCCTCTATGGCCTCCCCTTCATGTGCATGCAGTCTCCCAGTAGGCTGGGGTTGGGAGGGAGCTTATCCAGTCCCCCTAACATTCTCTCATTTCCAGATCTCCTGGCTAAATTTATGGCTGGTGCACTGATTTTTACTCACTCCAGTCATAGCTATAACCTCAGACTAGAGTTATGTGCAACTTCATTTGTTTGCTACCAAGTTTATTCACTTCATTGGGCTTTTGCCCTCTGTCTCAGCTCAAGTCTGTCCTTCCTGGCAGCAGAGCTTCTGGCCTTCACAGCCAGCCTCAGCAGGCGCAACTGTGTAAAGATACGATCCCCTCCAGCCAATAAGGCTGCTGTCTTACTTTCTTATGGAAGTTCTCTGTTCATTTGCCTTTCATTCATTTCCAGATCCTCAAAATGGCTGGTTGAGACAGTTCAGTTTGTTTTTTTTTTTTTCAAGTTAGTTATGAGAGAGAGAAAGAAAGCGTGAGAGAGGGAGAGGCAGAGAGAGAGGGAGAGAGAGACAGAAAGAATCCAAAGCAGGCTCTGCATTGTCAACCCAGAGCCCAATGTAGGGCTTGAACTCGAACCTTGAGATCATCGCCAGATCCGAAGTTGGATGCTTAACCGACTGAGCCACCCAGCTACCCAGTTGTGTTCAGTTTTATTACTGTTTCATGGGGAGAAGTTTCTCTGGCCTCATCACCCTTCCATAATCAGAAGACCTGTGTTGCAAATCTTTTGAAAACTTTAACTCATTTGGCATTTTGTTTTTAGTGTTGAGATTGGCTGAGTTTAGTATATAATGTCAAGATGTTTCAATGATATTTATTTAAGATTTTAACTTCTTAATCTACATAGTATATATTAGATTAAGCTTTTAATATTGATTATGATACAGCGTGCTTAGATATGGTCAAACATTTTATTTAGGAAATCGTGATGTGATGACTCCAATGGTTGATATACTTATGAAACTTTTCCAAAATATGGTGAATGTGAAGATGCCCTTTCATCTGACTCTGTTAAGTGTGTGCCTCTGCAACCTGAAAGCACTAAATACTGCTAAGAAAGGGACTATCGATTATTATTTAACACCGTCATTATCGGCGACTTCCCGCTCTGGGAAGTGCAGTTTTGTAAGTACACTGTTCGATTTGTGTGGTTAAGCCTAAGTTTTTAGTCCATTGATACAATTTAGAGATTCTTCAAGATGATATTGTTCGAATGACTTACTTGTATATTGTACCCATTACGTAAGCATCACTGGATAAAAGAGAAAACCACTGTGGAGGTTCCTTGTTTTGGAAGTGTTAACTTCTAAAAGTTTGGAGCAACTTTTCCCCAAAAACCGCACTACCAAAAGCCATAAGGAACTAATAGCAACAGTCTCTCCTCATGAAGGACTTAACAGAAAATAGAGAGCAAGATGCTACTGATGAAAAAATTACCTTTCCTTCTGACATTGATCTTGAAATTTTTTATGAACTACCAGAAGAGGTACAAAAAGAAGAATATGATGATTAGCTAATAAATGTGAAAACATTTCTACATATTGGAAATAGATTATACATAAGCTCCAGTATCCCCTCAATGTTTTTGTTAAAGTATTTACATTTTCCTAGTTTTTAAATTATATTGAATTTTGATAGCAAGATTGACATGACTACTCATTGCACAGCTGTAGAAATTAAGAGCGTGGCAGTAGAGAAGTAGAGGCCTGTCATATTTTCAAGTGACTAAAAACAAAACCCTATATGTACGGCCACTAGGTAAACCTCTAGTTACTAAATATACTTTAAAAAATAATCATATTTTACTAAATTGTTCTTGCCTACAGTTAACTGTTAATTTAAAATGTTTTTATTTTCTTTGTTTTAATGTTAAGCAATATTTTCATTTACATTTAAGTTTAAAATGAGAACAGAGTACTGTTTCAGAAGTAATAAATCAGTAACTTCTTCAAATTACTTTTTTCCTGTGGCCCTTTTATTCCCTTTATTAACTGAAATTTAAAAAGGTGTTTGTTTTTTACTGTAGAATCAGAATGATAAGATTTTAATTTATAGTGGTATTAAAGGGGTAAATATGAGTGGAAGTACTTTGAACAGTGTGCCAGATCTTTGCTCCTTTTATTTTTTTGAAGTTACTGTTGTATTTGTTTCCTGAGTTATATTTGACTGTGAATACATTTTCATAGTGCTCCAAACTAGAGGGAAAATTTAGGTGAAAAATTTTATATAGAAAAATTATGCACATTAGGGGGCATCGGTTAACCATCCACCTTCAGCTCAGGTCATGATCTTGCAGTTTGTGGGTTCAAGCCCCACGTCAGGTTCTGTCCTGACAGCTGAGAGCCTGGGGCCTCCTTCAGATTCTGTCTCCTCCTCTCTGCCTCTCCCTTGCTTGCACTCTGTCTCTCTCTCAAAAATAAATCAACATTAAAAAAAGTAGTAACCTTAAAAATATAAAGAAAAATTATGCAAATTGGAGCTGAAGATGTTTTTAAATTTTTATTTTATGTAAATGTAAACTGTTATATTTTAATGCAGTGGATTTTTATCATAGATTTTTTTTTTCTTTCTGTTAAATGCTACACTTCACCATAGGGATTGTGAGAAAACGAGCCTTTGATGTTCAATGCATATATATATATATATATATATATATATTTAGATACCCTTAGATGAATCATTTATTTTTCTATTTTATTTTAATGTTTGTTTTTGAGAGACAGAGCATGAGCATGGGGGAAGGGTAGAGAGAGGAGACACAGAATCTGAAGCAGGCTCCAGGCTCTGAGCTGTCAGCACAGAACCTGATGCGGGACTCAAACTCAGGAACCACAAGATCAAGACCCGAGTTGAAGCCAGACGTTTAACCAACTGAGCCACCCAGGTGCCCCTAATCATTTACTTTTCTAGACCATCATTCTTTTATTCACAGAATTGGAAATTTGAAAACAGGATTGTTAAGGTCCTTTCCAAGTTTTCAAACACATACCTATCTTCTGGCTCACTGCTATCTAGGAAGGAAACCTCTCTCTAGAACAGTGAATAACGATGCACACAACAGTGTGACTAATTGTGGTGGGTTTATCATCTCTAGTTATTTGGAACTGGCCAAAAGAATTGAAATTATTGAGTTGGATAGAAACATGTTAGTCAAATAATGGCTATTGTCATGCTTCAGCAGTGTGAGTATTTAAAAGATACCAGAGATCTTAAATTACTGTATTATCCTTGTGTTCTAGAAAATGAAACACTCTAATATGGAAGATTCTTCCAAAGACAAAGAAGCAAATTGGGATTTTCTACCATCTGGAAGAATTGAAAGTACGAGAACTGGGGAAGCTCCAATAGATACTACAAATTTTTCTAAAGAAAAAGACACTGATAAATTCCGACTCTGGTCACTTACTGAAGGTATTGACCAAGAAGTCTTTAAGCAGCTTCCAGTAGATATTCAAGAAGAAATCCTTTCTAGAAAATCTGGAGAAGAAGTTCAAGGTGAAGGAAGCTTGAGTTGTCCATTGCATGCCTCTAGAGGAGTATTGTCTTTCTTTTCTACAAAACAAATGAAAAATAGTCCCTTGAATCCTAAAGATCATTTATCCAATAGCAAACAGATATCTTCTTTCTGTGAACCAGGAGCATCAGGTTTAAATAGCAGTAGTTCCTCTGCTCCATCTATCCTAAAGGATTATTCACATTATTTAGACAGTAGATTAAAAGATGAACAAATGAGTCAAGGACCTAAAGAATCTCAAGGATTTCACTTTTTAAATACAAACTGCGCTGTATCTGTTTTCCATTCCTTTGCAGATTTGAAGAGTGAGCAACTTTTCTCCACAAACCGCACTACAGATAGCCATAAAGAGCCAATAGCAACAGTCTCTCATGATAAAGGACTTACAGAGAATAGAGAGCAAGATTCTACTGATGAAAAAATTACCTTTCCTTCTGACATTGATCCTGAAGTTTTCTATGAACTACCAGAAGAGGTACAAAAAGAGCTGCTGGCACACTGGAAGAGAACAGGATCAGATTTCCACACTGTACAGAAATAAGCATGTTCGGGAAAAAGGTCTAGAAAGCAAAGGCCATTGTTCTCAGATTTAGCCGTTTATTAAGCCCCTCTGAATTAAACAGTAATAGATATTCATTAATGTAGAAATCTAACATAAAATGTTCCAGATAAAAGCAAGTGTAGGGGCGCCTGGGTGGCTCAGTCAGTTGAGTGACTCACTCGGCTCAGGTCACAATCTCACAGTTCAAGGGTTCGGCCCGGGTCTGGCTCTATGCTGGCAGCTAGCTCAGAGTCTGGAGTCTGCTTCTGATTCTGCGTCTCCTCTCTCTCCCCTCCCCCGTTCATTCTCTGTCTCTCTCTGTTTCTCAATAATAAATAAAATGTAAAAAAAAAAAAACCAAGTGTAGTAATGGGAAGTAAATTCTGGCACAAAACATAAAAATGTTGTAACAAGAAATAATGTAAAATTACCTTCTTATTTCTAAAGCGATTTTATATTGCTTTTCAATAAAAAGAATATCATGGTTAGTACATTTTCCATCAATTAGGGGGTTGGGGTGGGAGATATATGTGCCTATATATAAAAAAAGGCTAGCCAAATCATTGCTATGATACAGCAAAGAAACCTTTTTTCTGTGAAATAATGGAATGGCTCAAAAAATTTAGCCCATTTTGAAACTTCCAAATAAGAAATCGTACTGCTATTAAAAATAGTTATCTTTGGCTGAAGGACTATGTACTGTTTAATATGTTGATTTAAAAAAAAAAACAATGTATGTTCAAGTAATGCTTCTGAGTATGCTAGAACCTTCTACGATGCCTAGCATATAGAAGGTACTCAAATAATAATGAATGGTGTGGCAGGGACCAGGTGGAAAGTTGGGCAGGGGAGTGTTCATGTTGCAGAGAATTAGAAGGAACTCTCCATCCAGGTAGCTTAAGGGGAGGATGGACCCTAGAAAGCAATGTGATAAGTTTTTAGAATGCTAGATAATGGAAGAAGTCCATTTGCTTCTGGCTAGTCTGTAGAGCTTTAAAGTAATAATTAGATGTTTTTGCGTCTTCTTATTTTTGGAGATTAGACTATTGATGTCATACCTATAGCAAATATATGCAATTACTAAATTGATAGGTGTCTTCTTTTTTCCCCATTGTTCATTGCTTTCTCCTTTTGTCTGCAAGATTAAAAGTTGGGATGGGGTGCCTAGGTGGCTCAGTAGGTTAAGCATCCGGCTTCAGCTCAGGTCATGATCTCACCATTTGTGGGTTCGAGCCCCATGTCAGGCTGTGTGCTGACAACTAGCTCAGAGCCTGGAGCCTGCTTCAGATTCTGTATCTCCCTCTCTCTCTGACCCACCCCTGCTCGCACTGTGTCTTTCTGTTTCTCAAAAAAAAAAAAGAAAGATTAAAAATTGGGTATAAGATTGTGGACATCTTGTAATTTGCAAGACATGAGGAAGTTTCTAGAGCACACCAAAGTATACCTCAGAACTGATTTAGAAGAGGCATGTTCTCAAGTTTTTAACCTTTGCAGATATAATCTAAAGACAATAAAAATAAAATTTATTTGCACATGTAAATAAAGAATATTGTAAAGATACTTTCTACTGGGTAAGACCTTTTAAGTAAGTTTTAGATTTCTTGTAATTTGAAAATTCCCTTCTCAAGGATTTTTAACAGGAAGTTTTAGTGTTATCAACAACTTGGAGCAAAAACATCAAAAGGTACTAATAAGCAAATATTTAGTACTCTGCATCAAGGACTCTGGAATTTTCTACATGGAGTATACTGGTAACGTTGTTAAATTGATAAAATATGTTATTTTTTTATATAATACATTTTTTTAAAGTTTCTAATAATCCTTGCATTATTTCAGCCAGAAATTATTAGACAGCTGGAAAGAACAGAAAGACAGCTAGAAAGGAAAGAAAAGGCTAAGAAGAGTTAAACAGTTTGGGCTAGTCTAAAGAGAATGTAAGGTAATAGTTAAAAGTACACCTTCTGAAGAGAGAACGCAGCGGTATATCACAGCGTTGCTGCGTGTTCCGTGGCCTTTAGTTAGTCTTTCGGCATCTTTATGCCTCCTCATTCTGACTTTTTAGGTTACCTTTTATTTCCATCTCCTTTTAATCTTTTAACTATTCTACATTCTTTTTTTTAAACTGGCCCAAACTGTTTTATGCCCCTTTGGTGTTCCACAGATTGACTGCAGTGTTTGGAGATGTGAATTTCCTTTATTAATCTCAGTATATGCTGGCTTCCTGTATTTTTCATATTAGTTCTGTAAAATTTTGGGCCATTTATTTGGGCCAAATATGGCTTTTCTATTCTTTTCTATTCTTCTAGGACCCTGACTGCACGAACGCCGGCCTCTCTTACTCCACCCTTCATGTCCGTTGATCTCCGAGTTTTCATCTCGTTTGTCTGCGCTGCATTCTGGTCAGCCTTCTCAACTCTTGTCTCTTGGTCATTAATTTGCTTTTCAGCATTGTCTGATCTACTGTGTAAAACACTCATGATGGGGGTGCCTGGATGACTCAGTTGGTTAAGCGTCTGATTCTTGATTTCAGTTCAGGTCATGATCTCATGGTTTGCTCTGCACTGGCAGTGGGGAGCCTGCTTGGGATTCTCTCTCCCTCCCTCTCTGTCCCTGCCTTACTCACTCTCACTTTTCCTCTAAAACAAATAAATAAACTTAAAAAAATAAAACACTAATGATGGTTTTAATTTTAGTAAATATATTTTTCATTGGATTCTTTTTCTGATCTTCCTGTTTGTTCATTATTGTCTCTTCTCAGTCCATTTCTAACTTTTAAAAACTCATAAATAGTATATAATTTTAATCATTTCAGTATTTTAAGTCTTTTTAAGCCTAAGTTTTTGGATGTGGTCATGTACCATTTTGGCCTGTTTCCTTGTGTGTGGCTGAGCTTAGTCTGTGGGGAAGACAAAGGACCTAACTTGTTCATGCTTCCCTTCAGACATGATTTATGTTTGCTTCCAGTGAGGCGGTACCAACCACCTGGCACAGTAGCCCCTGCAAGGGCCCTTCCCGAATGCAGTTGACTTGGTTTGTCTTATTTCAGCTCCCCGGCCTTGCTGCCTCCCGAGGTTTTGTCTTCAGAGGTGGAGGGCAGGCTGCTCTCAGCATTTGCTGTCAGGGTGAACCCACCTGGCAAGTTTGCTTTTTGCCTGATGCTTCCTGATCCTTTCCTGCTTTTGTTTCAGCTCACTGTTTTCCTCCCTGTGTGATTGTAGGGGATTGAGGCCTGGAGATTCTCCTTATAAAGTTCAACCAATAATGAATTAAAAAGTGTGTTTTCTCCAGAACTAGCGTTTTGTATTGGGAGAAATGAAAGTATCTATCTCACCATTGTGTGGAAGTACAAATCTATTTGGATTTATTTTTTCCATATTGTTTGGTGCTTTCTGTTTTTCTCTTTTCTATGCTATGCTTTTTTCCCCCATTCCTTCTCTCATCCTCTTTTTGGATTGCTTGAATTTTTTATTACGTGTTTTCCCTTGACTGATTTGAAATGTAAACATTCTAATTACTCTTGATTACTCTTAAAAATTCCACGTGCTTAGCATCCCCAAGTGCTTCCCAAGTGATCTTTCCAAAAATCACAGTTATTAAAATATGTTAATTCTGATCAGATTCCTTTAGTTCTTTATTAACCTCCAAATTGCATATTAATGTTTTATAGTTAATGTTTAGGTTTGCACACATGATTATTCCCCCCCTCCTTTTTCTTGCATATCAGAAATTCATTCCTGGGGATGCCTGAGTGGCCCAGTCAGTTGGGCATCTGATATTGGCTCAGGTCATGATCTCACAGTTGATGGGTTCAAGCCCTATGTCAGACTCTGTGCTGACAGCCCAGAACCTGGAGCCTGCTTTGGATTCTGTGTTTCCCTGTCTCTCTGCCCCTCCTCTGCTCTCTCTCTCAAAAATAAATAAAAATGTTAAAAAAAAATTCATTCCTTCTAAGTGGAATTCACATTCTAAGATGTTTTTAGAATTGTGGATTTCAAGTTGACTTTTTTGGGCTGTTTTAAGATGTTCACTTTTATCTGTAAAAGTCTGTAGTTTTATTATATGTCTAGCTATACTTTTTTTTTTTATCATGTTTGGGATTTAGGTGCTTTCTGAATCTGCCAATTTATATCTACATCAAATCTAGATTAATTTCAATATTTAAAAATACTTTATTTTGGAATCTACATACAGAAAAGTACAGAAGTAAGTTAGTGGGTAATTTTTTTTAATGTTTATTTTGAGAGAGCATAGTGGGGGAGGGGCAGAGAGAGTGAGACACAGAATCCAAAGTAGGCCCCAGGAACCCTTGCTGTCAGCACAGAGCCTGACGTGGGGTTCGAACTCATAAATCATTAGATCATGACCTGATCTGAAGTTGGACACCCAACCGACTGAGCCACCCAGGTACCCCAGGTAGTGGGCGATTATAGCAACAACTATGTAACTAGGTCAAGAAATAAAATATCTCAAGTGAACAGGAAGTCCAGAGATTTTGTTTGTTTTTGATTATATAACTGATCTTGAAGCGGTTTGAGGTAGGGGATGCATCAAATTGAACACAACCCAAGGAAATGTTGAAAGCAAAGAACCTTTTATTCCTTCTTATTATAAGTGAGAAGATGGAGGGGCGCCTGGGTGGCTCAGTTGGTTAAGCAGCTGACTTCAGCTCAGGTCATGATCTCATGGTTCCTGGGTTCGAGCCCTGCATCAGACTCTTATGTTGACAGCTCAGAGCCTGAAGCCTGCTTCGGATTCTGTGTCTCCCTCTCTCTGTCCCTCCTCAGCTCACACTCTGTGTCTCTCTCTTTCAAAAAGAAACATTAAAAAAGTTAAAAAAAAAAGTGAGAAGATGGAGATAGCTCGCAAAGTACTGTCTCCTCACGCTGTTAGTACAGGGAACTTGCATTCGGTGTAGGGGGCGGGAGCAAGGGAGCTTGCATGGCCGCTTTTGGTTCACTTGTGGGTGCGTAGCATGTGGGTGCTAGTGCATACATCGTGCATTCAAACAATGGCAGAAAACTCCACCCATAGAAGATCTTACTATTATAATGAACTAAATGTAATTTCAGGACAACTTGGGGCTTTTGCACTGGTCCTCGGCTCCAGTGCAGCTCAGATGAGCTCAGATGAGGGCTTGGCAGGTGAGACACACCTAGCAAGAGGCTGTCAGGTAAAACACCCAGTCAGGTTTCTCCGTGGCTGGACCTTTTGGTTCTGCAAAAACAAAACCCAGTATCCCGGCTTTTGTCCCTCTCTCGCCTGCCCTCTGCTGTTGGCTCTCAGCCACCGCCGCCTTTGAGTAACTTTGAGTTGCATCCTAGCTAACAGTTGTTTTCTTTTTAAATTTAGATGTAATTGACATATTCCAGATGCACGATATAATTTTTTGATATTTATATTGCAAAATGATCACCACAGTAAGTCTAGCATCTGTCACCTATTCAGAGTTACAAAAATTTTTGCCTTGTGATGAGAACTTTTTGCCTTGTGATGAGGTCTAAGGAAGTCCAGAGTTTTTCTTGAGGTTTCATCATGTGGGGAGGGTTTAGTAAATCACTGACTCTGTGGTTAAACTCAGTATCCAGTTTCCCAGGGCTTCTACCCTCCCTGGATGTCAGGACAGTATAGTCTCAACCTTCTAATCATGTGGCTGGGATTTCTGCTTGTGGGCTACTGCGGTCCTCAGTCTTCCTGTTGGGCCTAAACTAGCTAGCCCCACCCCCCAAGAGTCACCCCATTAGCATACCCCATGATGAATAGAGAGGCACAATTGTTTGGGATATTGTAAAAGGTTTAGGAGCTCCATCCTGGGAACTATGGACTAGGACCAGATAAATTCTACTGCGAGGTATTTTGAAATAAGTTTTGAAATGTGCCCTATCTTAGTAAATGTTCTGTGTGTACTTGAATATGTATTTTGCTGATGGATGGAATATTGTATAAATGTCAATTAGGTTTATTTAGTTAGTGTTCAAATCCTCTGTATTCTTACTGATTTTTTTGTATATTAATTATTGAGAGAAGAGTATTCAAGTGTTCAACTATAATGATAAATGTATCTTTTTCTCCTTGCTGTTGTATATCAATTTTTGTTTTATGTTATTTGAAGACACATTCAGGGATATTGTGTTCTGATCAGTTGGTCCTTTTATTATTCTAAAATTACCTTCTTTATCTCTGATAAATTCTTTGCTCTGAAAACCAGTTTCCTGATAAGAGCCACTATAGTTTTTAAAAAAATTAATGTTAGACGAGTGTCTTTTCTCATTCTTTTAACCTATTTGTATGTTTACATAAAAAATGAGGTTTGGGGGTGTAAGGACACAAGTCTAAACCAAACAGACTCCATGACAGGCGTTAAGTTCCCCCTCTGATCTAGAAGGCCTAGGTTCCAGTTCCCGGAAACTAACAGGCGGTTACACATTGCCTAGAGCAAGAGAGACCACCCTCGCAACACCCAATCAGAGAAGGCCAGCTACCACTCTCCACATTCCTACGGGGGAGGCCTGCAGATGGGAACTTTAGATAGGACGCTGTTACCTAATGTTAAAGTTAACCCGATAGTTGCCGAACAAGACCCTAGGCTCACCCTGTAATTGGTTGATTTTAAAGGTACTCTAAATGTTGTAATTGGATCCCGCCAAAAGTAACGAATACTCTAGACAATGTGAATGGTTAAACCTGCTGTCAATGATATTGTATAATAATGATTGATCACTGTACCTGTGTAACAATTTCTTGTAACTCCCCCTTCCAAACCCCATAAAACCCCTGCTCAGCCCTTGTTCGGGGCTCTCAGCATGGATCCACTGCACTGGAAAAGCCTGTGAGCCTGAGTTTAGGCCCCAGCCAGCCTAAACTCGTAATAAAGCCCTTTGCTTTTGCATGCGTGACTCAGTCTCCCTGGTAGTCTCTGTTTTTGGGGGTGATATTGGAAACTTGGGTATAATAGGGGGTTATACAACAAATAGTTGGGTCTTTTTCATTTAGTCTGATATCCTTGCCTTTCGGTTGAGGTTTTTGACCATTTATATTAACATGATGACTGATGTAGTTTTCTTAAAATCTACCAGTCTGCTGTGTATTTTCTGTTTTTCCCCATGTGTTCTTTGTTCCCTTTTCTTTCTCTTGAGACTGTTACTGGGATTGAGTTTTTGTTTGTTTGTTTGTTTTTTTATCATTCTGTCTTTTATCTTCTTTATTGGCCTATTAACTATATAACTCTTTGCTGTCTTAGTGGTTGCTTTAGGGTTGATACTGTATATCTCTAACTACTACTTTATGTTTCGGGGTCTTACACCAATAGACTTCCATTTCTCCCTAACTGGCCCCTGTGATATTGTTACTATACATTTTATTCCTCCATACCTTGTAACTCCATAATATATTTCTATTAATTTTATTTTGTCCTTATACAGTCAAGGGGAAAAAGTCTATTAAATATACCCACATTTCTGGTACTCCTCATTTATTTGTGTAGATTCATATTTCCATCTGCTTTTTTCTTTTTCTGCCTGGTAGACTTTAACATATTTTTGCAATACAAGTCTGCTGGGCATGAATTCTTTCAGCATTCTTTTTTTTTCCTGCTTTTTATTTATTTTTGAGAGACAGAGAGAGCACAAGCAGGGGAGGGTCAGAGAGAGGGAGACACAGAATCCAAAGACAGGCTCCAGGCTCTGAGCTAGCTGTCAGCACAGAGCCTGATGCGGGGCTCGAACCCACGAACCATGAGATCATGACCTGAACTGAAGCTGGATGCTTAACCAACTGAGCCACCCAGGCATCTCCTCCTTTCAGCATTCTTATGGCTCATGTCTTACGTTTTTATTTTACCTTTATATTTTTGAAGATAGTTTTGCAGAGTGTAGAATTCTAATTTGACAGGCTTTTTCTTTTCTTCTTTTAAGATGTTTCTTTATGTCTTTTGATTTGGCATTGTTTCCAAAATGAGGTCTACTGCTATTTTCATTGGTTCTTCTCTAATATGTGGGGCTTGGGGGCAGGGGAGGAGTAGGGGTCTTGTTGCCTTTAAGGTTTTCTCTTTATTACTGGTTTTAAGAAATTGTATTATAATTTCCTTTGGTATAGTTTTATTCACCTTATCTTTGGTATTGATCACACTTCTGGAATCTGTTAATTTATAGTATTCATTACATTTGGAAAAATTTCAGCCATTGTTTCTTCAAATATTTTTATATCTCCCCACCTTCTTCTTTGGGTACTTGAATAAGACTTTTCCAGGATGCTTCAAGTTGTTCCATAACTAACTGATACTCAGTTCATTTTTTTCAGTCTTTTTTTTTCTGTCTCTCTGTTAACTCTTGAATAATTTTTATTGCTCTGTCTTCAAGTTAATGAATTATTTCTTTCATAATAACAAGTCTGCTGTTATTTCTATTCAATCCAATATACAAGTCCAACCTTTTATTTCTTTGGTATCTGATTTGGGCTATCTGATTAAAATTTTTTTTAATGTTTATTCATTTTGGAGAGGCGGAGGGGAGGGGCAGAAAGAAAGGAAGACACAGAATCTGAAGCAGGTTTCAGACTCCGAGCTGTCAGCACAGAGCCCATCGTGGGGCTCGAACTCAAAGATGGAGAGATCATGACCTGAGCCGAAATCACATGCTTAACCGACTGAGCCACCCAGGCACCCCTCGTTTTGGGTTATTTTTATATCTTCCACATCTCTACTTAATGTACTCACTTTCTGGAATTTCCGTAGATATTTAGGCTACATAGTAAATTGATGCTTCCAGAACCATTGCATTGCTGAGGTAGTGGGTTCTGGTGTTGGCCTCGAGAACACATTTGAGAACTAGACAGAGCCAGTCTGCCAGGTGAGCTGTCATTGAAACCATTGATGAAACTGAGTTCAAGGAGCTGGAATTAATGTGCTATCACCACTGCCAAGGCTTGACGTCTAGAAGGCTGGGGAACAGTTACCTGCAAGTGTGTCCTGGTAACCAGGGACAGGAAATCAGGAAGACACTGCTGCCTCTGTCATTGATGCACCCACTTTTGGCACAGAAGAATCTGGCAGGGGGCTCCTTGCTGGCCAGCAGAAACAACAATAGAAAAAACAGGAAAAATGGCCTCTGCTTCCTTCAACTCCCAGAAGACTTCATCCCGTGGGAGTAACCTAACTGAACTCATCTGGAAGATTGGGTGCGGTCAACCCAGGGGACACACGATTTTCAGTTCTTGAGGTTTACGTCCTTTTTAGTTAGAAGCAAGGTAGAATGGAGGTGAACAAGCCCATACACAGAATCTGTCCATTGTGTCGGTTGTGTGTGTGTATAATCAAAATTTTTAAAAGTGGTTTTGACAGTATTTTTGTCTCATAGTGGCAATTTTTATATCGTATTACAGGCTTGTACTGTGATAAAATTCAACCTGCAGTTGATTTATCTAAAATTTATGTGGATGGAGATCTATTGAGGTAGAAAACCCTGAGAAGTTGATAGAATATTTAATTTTTTGATGTATCACCCTAGCAGTGAAAAGAACGGGGAGTCCTACACTCTGTATTTTACGAGGGACACACCATCGTTTAGCTCGAGCCTTGGTATTCAGCCAAATTCAGTCATTGGGTTTGGAGGCAGTTAAATGATCAACTACTTTAGCATCCTTTGTGGCTTTAGTGAAATTGTGCATGAAACCACACTTGGTTATATAGGCTGCCATCATATCTAATCCTTGTTAATGATTCTAGTTATAAAAATAAGGCATCAGATTTATTATTAGCATCAGAGTATTCAATGTTAAATATAAATAAGCTTTCCAGATGTAATCAAATAAAATCTCATGGGCTTCCTTCTGTAATTCCATCAAAGTATAAATTTGTAATTGTTACTGCAAAATAGGTTTTTGCAGTAATTGGTGAATATGACAACTATTAATTTTACATAGAAAACAGTTACTAGTTTTCAATTATTGAATAGGGAAAGAGATTGATAGAAGATGTGTGTGTATGTGTGTGTGTACCATATTTATTAGCCATAAAAGATGAACTCTTGCCATTGAGAACATGGACAGACTTACAGACTATTATTCATTATTATTAAATAAGCCAGGCAAAGAAAGACTAATACCATATGATTTCATTTATAAATCGAATCTAAGAAACACCATGAAGAAACAAATAGACTCATAGATAACAGAGAACAAACTGGTGGTTGCCAGAGAGGAAGAAGTTGGGGAGTGAGTGAACTAAGTGAGGGAAATGAAGAGGTGCACACTTCCAGTTATGAGATAAGTCACAGAGAGGAAAAGTACAGCGGAGGGACTGTCGTCAACAGTATTGTAATAATGTTTGGTGACAGATGGTGACTGCTTTTATTATGACACTGAGTAATATGTAATCAAATAATCGAGTCATTATATTGCATACCTGAAACTAATATAACGTACATCAACTATACTTCAATAGTATTTTAAAAGATTGAATCAATATGGATATTGAGAGTGCAACTACTAACTTTATGATGAACATACATTCTTTTTGAGTCAACAAAAAAATGTGTGGTTGTTTTGTGGCCTTATTTTGATAATAACCGCTGCTCTGCTTGGTACTGAAGGTGGGCAGCTGTACAGCAAAATCCTAAATTATTTGCTACTGGCTTCTGGACAGTAGCAAGTTGAGCAAACTGTTAGCTGAGGCTCAGATAATAGTGAGGAAACTGCATTGCTAAGAAGCTGTTATGAAACGTTTGATGAGACGGCTGTTTGTGCTGTTGTAGAAAACAGAAAATAGGGGCGCCTGGGTGGCTCAGTCTGTTAAACGTTTAGTCTGACTCTTGGTTTTGGCTCAGGTCAAGATCTCAGAGTTTCATGAGTTTGAGCCCTGCGTGGGGCTCTGCACTGGCAACAAGGAGCCTGCTTGGGATTTCTCTCTCTCTGCCCCTACCCTGCTTGCACTGTCTCTGTCTCTCTCAAAATAAATAAACTTGAAAGAAAGAGAAAAAGAAGGAAGGAAGGAAGGGAGAGAGAGAGAAAGAAGGAAAAAGAAAGAAAGAAGAAGGAAGGAAGGAAGAAAAATAAACCTGATAAACTTTGGTTTTGGGCTGGGAAGTCTCTGGGCAAAATGTAGGAAGTGCCACCTGGTGGTACAGGCTAACGTACTATTACATGAAAGATTGAACTTTAAAAAGAAGGAAAGAAGGAAGGAAGAAAAAAAGGGAGAGAGAAAAGAAAGAGAAGGCAAAGAAAAAAGACAAGAAAGAAAAGGAGATGGTTACGTTGCCAGCAGAATTGTATAATATACAAGCCAGTTACTAAATTGGAAAGGAAAATTGTTGTCTTATCTCCAGCCAGCTCAGCTAGCAAAGTCTTAATGTAACACATGGGCACACATCAAACGTCAAATCAAGATTGTAACTATCAGATATATTTTTTATTCATATATATATTTTTTTCATAGTGTTTATTTTTAATACTTTATTGTCAAGTTAGCTAACACACAGTAAATACAGTGTAGTGTTGGCTTCGGGAGTAGATTCCCGTGATTCACTTACATACAACACCCAGTGCTTTTCCCAAAAAGTGCCCTCCTCAATGCCCATCTCCATTCAGATATTTTGATAATACAGTTCTGAGTTGAGTTTCAGGTGGTGCTAAGTAGATCTTCTCAAGTGGACAATAGCTTACGGGTGTGGTCCCACAGAAGCCTGATCCAAAGGCATAGCAGTGAGAAAATCTAAAGTGTATATTGGTACCAATTATAGATGTGGGCTTTGGGTGCGTAGGGGACCCTAACCAGACAAGAAAGCTCAAAAGTTTTAAGGAAAGTCTTAGTAGCAAAAACATCGACTGCTTGGCTAAACGATAATCACGCTATAAAAACATCTATTGGCCTTTGACTTTCTATGTCATGAAGCAGCTTGGGAAAGTTACTCAGCAGCGAGCAAGGATGATGTCTTCAGAAAGAGTAAAGGAGACTGATGGGGAAAGCAGCACATCCAGAGTAACCAAAGGCTGTGGGGAACAATGAGTCCGGGAGCAGCTCCCAGACAGCAGTGGGAGACTGGGCTCCAGTTAGGGAACGTTCCCCATTGCCAGAACGGGGGGCCCAGCAGGGTATTGAAATGGTTAGTACCCAGAGACTTTGTGCTTCCCTTTCTTCTCTCTTTCCAGTGGAACTGTTTATTGTGGCTATTCTGTTCCTTTTTAATTCTGTATGCAATATACATATGTGGTGTGTGTGTGTGTGTGTGTGTGTGTGTTGAGGCAGGGGGCAGGTTGTCCTTTTACTTCATAGATGTCTGGATCAAGATGAGCTACATCTGGATCTGACCTATATCATGAAATCCTAGATTTGAGGGCTGATGCTGTGATTTATGACCCTTTGGGGGTCCTGGAATGAGTGAATGTAATTTGCCTATGGAAGGAATGTGATTATCACCAGAGTGTGTACTGTCATAGATCAGTTGCATTAATGGTCTCACTTCTCCACCTCTTGTATTTATGCTCCTTTACCATATAACTCTACAGTTTCAGTACAAGGCAGGTTCTAAGGGCACCTGGGTGGCTCAGTTGGTTGAGTGTCCGACTTCAGGTCAGGTCATGATCTCCTAGTTAATGAGTTCGAGTCCCGACTGGACTTTTTTTTTTTTTCTGCATTGGACTTTGAGCTGAGTGTGCAGAGCCTGCTTCAGATTTTCTGTCTCCCTCTCTCTCTGCCCTTTCCCACCCCAAAATAAACATTTAAAAGAAAAGCAAATTCTATTTCTTTGCTTATTGATTACAAGTTTGGTCATGTGACTTCCTTTGCCAATGGGACGTTAGACTTGAACGAACACAATATTTCCACTTTCTCCATTTGCCTTCGTCATGACAACATAGCTGATCTGGGCTGCTGGAGGATGGGACAAAGCACAGCTCAGTGTCTCCAACTGTCTGTCCTTTCTCAGATGACTCGCAGCCAATTGCTGGGCATGTAAGGGAGCCCAGATGATCCCAGCCTAAATTGCCCACAGAGTTAACAGATAAAGTCAATTGTTACATGCCCGTGAGGTTTTGTGATTATCTATTATACATTCTTATTGTGGCAATTGGTAGTCATACTAGAATTTATTATACTGGATGAATCATCTGCATCACAAAGTATATGAAGAAAGTATTAGTGAAAAAAAGTAGTAGTGAAAACTATCTTCTGACTCATTAAATCCTCAACAACCTTTAAATAGAGGCTAAAACTTAAAACAATTTATTAAGATGATTCTTGTGGACTGCCACACCAACCTGTATGTTTTATGGTATCAAATGTATATAGTGACTGCGGGGAGTCTAGTAACTGACAGTATTGAGAAATTATTTTTCCCTGCATTCTGTGAAATTTTAAGTGTTGACTTCTAAATTCTTTAAGCAAAATTGTAAATATTTTTGGATAAACTGCAGATTTATCCTTATATTGTTATGATGATGATAATGGGAACTGGATTTGATTTGGCCAAAAACTTATTAGTGAATAATTGACATATAATTTTGTGATGGTTTCAGACGAAGAGTGATTTGATATTTATATACATTATGCAATAGTCACCACAATAAATCTAGTCACCATCTGTCACCACACAGCATTGTTACAATATTATTGACTACATTCCTTATGCTGCATATTACATCTCCATGTCTTATTTATTTTGTCATTGGGAGATTTTATTTGCTAATCCCCTTCACTTATTTTGTCCCTCTCCTCTGCTCTGGCAACCATCAATTTCTTCTCTGTATCTATGTGTCTGTTTCTGTGTTGTCTGTTAATTCATTTGTTTTTTAGATTCCACACATAAGTGAAATCACACGGCATTTGTCTTTCTCTGTCTGGCTTCTTTCACTTAGCACAATAGCCTTTGGGTCCATCCATGTTGCTACAAAAGGCAGGATTTCATTAATCTTCCACTGAGTAATACTCCATTGTGTGTGTATATATGTGCCACATCTTTATCCATTTGTCTATCGGTGGACATTTAGGTTGCTTCCAAATCTTGGCTATTGTAAAAAATGCTGAAATTGAACACAGGGGCTGCATATGTCTTTTCAAATTAGTGTTTTCATTTTCTTTGGAAAAATGGATGTGGAATTGCTGGATTGTATGGTAGTTTTAATTTTTCGAGGAAGAGCCATACTGTTTTCCATAGCGGCTGCACCAGCTGGCATTCCCACCAACAGTGCATGGAGGTTCCCTTTGCTTCACATCCTCACCAACACCTGTTAGTGCAGAATTGTTAAGCTGCTTTTCTTTTTCACATTATTTGGATGACGATGTTATCTTCAAACTTTTAGATGGAGTTTTTGTGATTATAGATGGTACCTTCCACAATTCCTAGCTATTTAGAGGTAACTGAGATGGTAAGACACCATAATATATAGAGATAATGACAGGACAAGGAGAAGGAATCAAAGGTATAGTACTTATTTCTTTCATATTACTTACATTTTGCCTTAAATAGGAGACAAGTTCATTAAATATATTATTTTCCTGTTTGTAAAATGGGGAAATAGTAAATTTTTTGCCTCCTGGTTTCAAAATCATTTGTCTTTCTTGGAATATATGTACTGTATTAAAATGTGTAGTTTTGAGATTTGTGTGTTTATGGCATTGGTTTATGGCTAAGAGGCTCACAGTCTTCTGAAAGTACAATCTAAATTGGAAAACAATGAAAGTGGCATTAGGTATTCACAAAATAAGGCACAATCTGAATCATAGTATAATTGCATCTTTAATTATATGTTTTTAAAAATTTTATTAGAGAAGGAAAAATACTCAGGATCCAGTTTTAGGGAGACCAAGGAGTTGGGGACAGAAGTCAGAGACTCCCTGTAGTTAAGCTGCTCTTCAAAATCTCAGTGGTTTCCTACACACTTTTAGCATCTTCTTCACTATGTCCCCCTGGTCCCCACCCCGCCAGGTTTCTGTGCATCCTCTCTCGCACAAAGGAAGCTAGAAGGTGCTTATTAGAGGAGTTAGTGACTTTGCGATGAAAAATCTGATCATTTTCTCGTGAGCATGGTACTTCTGCATCTTCTTACATTTGAATTTTGATATAATTTTCTGTGAAACATCAGAAGCTGTTCAAGCCACAATTCCAAAAAGGTGGGTACCTCATAATAGGTTTGAGATTTGGTATCGAGTATGTATAAACAAATGCAGACTTTTTCATGGCGCTAAATATCTCCTTAGCAATAATTTCCATACAACCAGATTAGAAAATTTTGACAAGAATTGCTTGTAAAGAATATTTTTGTTTTTTTAATTTTAATTTTCAAAAAATACTATAAAAAACATTGATGAATATGTTCTTGTCAAGTACGTTATTTATAAATGTCTGAACAATCATACCTTGAGAGATACAGAGAAATTAAGAGAAATCAATGGTTGAATAGTTTCTTTTTTTTTTAATTAATAGTTTACTGTCAAGTTGGTTTCCATATAGCACCCGGTGCTCTTCCCCACAAGTGCCCTTCTCCATGACCATCACCTCCTTCCCCTTTCGCCCTCCCCCTTCAGCACTCAGTTTGTTCTAAGAGTCTCATGATTTGCCTCCCTCCCTATTCCTAAGTCTTTTTCCCCCCCTTCCCCTTCCCATGGTCCCCTGATAGGATTCTCCTGTTAGTTGTAAAGAATATTAAATGAGCATTTATAATGTAAATACCTCCACTATATATTGGTAAGTGATGATATCTATAAAAAATCAAAAATTTAAAAACAAATTTACTTGACTATGAGGTAGCTTTATAGTTTATGGGGGTTCCTGGGTGGCTCAGTCTGTTGAATGTCTGACTCTTGATTTTGGCTCAGGTTGTGATCCCAAGGTCGTGGGTTCAAGCCCTGTTCTGGGATTTGTGCTGAATGTCTCATTCTCTTTCTCTCCCTCTGCTCCTCTCCCCTGCTTATGCTCTGTCTCTCATATACATACATACATATATGTATGTGTGTATGTGTGTGTGTATATGACTTTTGGGAACTTGGTTAGGTTTATTTTTCTTTTTTGAGTTTGAGATAATTGTGCATTTAGATGTGGTTAATAAAAACTAATGCAGAGATGCCATATTCCCTTCACCCAGTTTCCCCCAATGGTAATATCTTGCACAACTATAGCATAATATCACAATCAGGAAATCTACATTTTATTCAGATATCACCAGTTTTACACGCACTCATTTATGTGTGTGTTTAGTTCCATGCAGTTTTGTCACGTGGATAGATTCATATGACCACCATCATCAACACACACAACAGGTTTATCACAAGGACTCCTCCTACTCCCCTTCCAAAGCTACAGCCTCCTCCCTGCCTGCCCCCACCTCCTTGATCCCAGCAAGACTCTAGTTCTGTTTTCCATGTCCATCACTTTGTCAGTTCAAGAATGTTATATAAATGGAATCATATACCATTTAGCCTTTTGAGATTGGGTTTTTTCACTCATCAGCATTCCCTTGAGGCCACATAAGCTGTGTCGATAGATTGCCCCTTTGTGTGGCTTAGGAGCATTCCACGTGTGCAGTGCGCAGTCTGTTCACCCACTGAAGGACATGGGAGTTGTCGCCCGTTTGGGGCTGTTTATAACCAAACTGCTGTGAGTATTTGTGGCCTGTTTTTTAGTGAACATTTGCATTTCTCTGGGACAAAGAGTACATTTCCTGGGTTGCATAGTAAGCACGGTCCATTTTGTAAGACACTGCAGTACTCTTTTCCGGAGTGGCGTACCATTTTACATTTCTACCCACAGTGTACGAGTGGTCCAGTTTCTCCACATCCTCAGTAACACTTGATATAATCACTAATCTAAAAAATTTTGGCCATTCTGACAAGCATGTACTGATAACTCAGTGTGGTTATTATTTGCACTTACCTCTTGGCCAGTGATGTTGAATATCTTTTTTGTGAACTTGTCATCTACATGTCTTCCTCACTGAAATGTCTTTTGTCCATTTTTTAATTGGATTTTTTAATACTGTTGAGTTTGGAAAGCTCTTTGCATATTCTAGATACAAGTCCTTGACAGAAATAGGTCACAAGGCTGTTGCTTCTCTTCTCATGTTCTTCACAAGGTCCTTCCCAGAGCACACATTGTTAATTTTGATTGAAGTGATTGGCTACTGTAACAAATTACCACAAATTTGGTGGCTCAATAAATTTTTATATTCTCTCATAGTCTGGAGACCAGAAGCCCAAAATTAAAGTGTCAGCAGGGCCACACTCCCTTTGAATGCTCTGGGGGAGAATTGTCCTAGCCTCCTCCAGCTTTTGGTGGCTCTAGAGGCTCATTGGCTTGTGGCTGTAAAACTGTCTTCTGTGCATCTCTTGTAAGGACACTTATGATTAGATTTAGGGCCCACCCAAATAATCCAGGATGATCTCATTCTGAGGTCTTCAATTACATCTGCAAAGATCTTTTTTCCAAATAAGGTCACATTCAAGGTTCCAGGGATTTGACAAGAACATATCTTTTGGAGGCCACACTACAAAGGGGAAACCATTGAAATACATTGGGTGTGAATGGAGGGGCAGCATCCTTCCGGGCCTCGGTGACACTGGGGATCAGGGAAGGGCAGTGGAGTGCATAGTGACCCACCCTTCTTTGCCTGAATCTTGTTGCTGGCAAGTGTGTGTGTGTGTGTGTGTGTGTGTGTGGGATGCTCACTTTGCCACAGGACCCCACTGACACTACCTCAGGAGGGATATCAAAGGACCACTACCTGCTTTTGTCAGGCAGAAGATGGAAAAATCAGCTTCCTGCTTGATCAGCCTACACCGCCTGGAAGGGTAGCTAGTCATAGTGCTACTTGCTCAACTTTGCTGACATCACAGGGTGGGGTGGTCAGAGCCCCAACGCCTGCTTTGTGGGACGGAAACAAGGTGGAGTGTCAGTGCTTATTCCACTGAACCCGAAGGGTGAGGTGGGTGCAGTTTTTAGGTCGATGTTTGGCTGGTGGAGATTCTGTTCCGTTAGACCACCATTTTGTTCATAGCTACTCCCGCGGCGGGGAGGAACAGGCTTTTCTTGAAGCATTTTGTTGTTGTTCATGCCTGCTGGTGGTTCCAGGCTGGAGGCTTCCGCAGGCCCTGTCTGGAATATATGGAAGGCAGTAAGGAGACCCCGGCAATGACTATGCCATCCCTCAGGTCCAAGGTTCCTAGGCAGTGTGCCTTCTTTTCACTTATGCTTGAGTCCCCCTGCTCACGTGCAGTCTATTAGTTTGAAGGGGACGGATTTGAGAGGAATGGATTATTACATCTTGGCCAGAAGCAGAAATTGACTCATGCAATATTCAATTTTAAATTTTAGGTATCAGTCTTATGCATTCTATTGGAATTCTTTTCAATTTTTTATGTTCATGTCTCCTATAATTATCAATTTAAGCCACAAGTGAAGAAAAAAACCAAAAATTTTTAAATGTTTATTTGTGAGAGAGAGCGAGCAGAGAGACAGAATGCAAGCAGGGGAGGGGCAGAGAGAGAGGAAGACAGAATCTGAAACATGCTCCAGGCTCTGAGCTGTCAGCACAGAGCCTGATGTGGGGCTTGAACCCACGGTCTGCGAGATCATGACCTAAGCCAAAGTTGGACACTTAATTCAGTGAGCTACCCAGGCGCCCCAAGAAAAAGCAATTTAAAATATATTTTAATTTTTAATTAATGCTGACCTCTGACTATGTATGTTTTCTTACTAATTCTTTTGCAGGGCATTTTCCAGGGGGCACAAAACAAAAGCACAGTTGTTATTAACATCATTCTTATAGGAGATTAAAAACTATGTTGAGTGCTGTTCTCTTGTATGACTATGAGTTCTTATTTTCACAAATCGCCTTCAGTACTTTGCACAAGGCTACCGGCTAGAATAGTTTAACAGTATTTATATGCATTGACTTGGAGGTGAGTGGCAGTAACTGCCACACATGTTTTTCTATGGCTTCATTTCTTCTTTAGGAATGATGAATGACCGTTTTGATGAAATCCATGTCCTGAGGGAATTCTGTGTGCCTTTATTCCGTTTTTTGCATTGAGGATGAAGCTTATTAAGTTGGAAGGCACGGTTGCTTCAATTACTGATGGGGACAGTTTTCCTCTCATTTCTGTCTGGATAAACATCACTAGTTTCGAATGTGCTGGGTTCCTGTAAACAAAGGAAGCATTAAAAACATAAAGATTTTTGGATTTAATCTATTGAATTTATAATTTCATAGAAAGCAGGATCCTTGTCTTATTCACCATTGATTCCTTTCAGAGTGCTTATGATAGGACAAACAACTACTGAAGAGAGGAAGGGAAGGAGGGTACAAAATAGGGCAGAGGGATTTGCATTGAAAACATTTTACATAAAAATATGAAGTAGTCAGATGATACATTACAGTCTTCGGTCAGCTTTTCCTGTTTGTATTTTGTAAACTTTTTTAAAATCACAAAATTAGTATGTGCTCACAAAAATTTAAACAATACAGAATTTTCATAATTATTCTTCTTATTCTGTTTCCCAGAGATAATCACTATACTTTTGATTGTATCTTTTCAGACTATTGCCTATGTATATATAAAGATAGCATACATATACGCATATATATATATATATATATACCTACTCCACATATACACACATACACATTTTTGTTTTTACAAAAATGAGATGTATTTTTCTGCAACTAGTTTTATTTTCCTCTTAGTAGGATATCACGTACTTCTTTCTTATTAAGACATACAGATCAGCTTAGATATTTTTTGTTCTTTTTAAAATTTTTTTAAATGTTTATTTGTTTATTTATTGAGAGAGAGACACACACACACAGAGTGTGAGCGGGGGAGAGTCAGAGAGAGGGAGATACAGAATCTGAAGCACAATCCAGGCTCTGAGCTGTCAGCACGGAGCCCACAAACTGTGAGATCATGACCTGAGCTGAAGCTGGCCACTTAACTGACTGAGCCACCCAGGCGCCCCCGCCTTAGATGTTTTTCATGACTGCATACAGTATTTCATTCTCTATGTAATCAGAACTTTATGGACTATCATTTGGGTTGTTTCTCACTGTTTCTGCTAATATAAATAAAGCTGCAATCAAACATCTTTGTAATGTATCCAAATTTCTACCAATATATACGCTTTCTAGGTCAAAGGTTTTGTGCATTTAACATTTTGAAATATTCTTTTCCAGGGGCGTCTGGGTGGCTCAGTTGGCTAAGCCTTCAACTTCAGCTCAGGTCATGATCTCACGTTCGTGGGTTCAAGCCCTGCATCAGGCTCTGTGCTGACAGCTCAGAGCGTGGAGCCTGCTTCCAACTCTGTGTCTCCCTCTCTCTCTGCCCCTCTCCGGCTCATGCTCTGTCTCTCTCTGTCTCAAAAATAAATAAAAAAACATTTAAAAAATTAAAATAAAAAGAAATATTCTTTTCCAATGACATTAGGAAGACTGTAGTATTTTGTATTCTAACCCAGAGATCTTTAAACTGGAGTCTGTGAAGACTTTCCAGAGGATATGAGAGGATAATAACATTTAAGGGAATAAACTTTCAAAATCTCTAAGTTCCACATGTACCTTTTCCCTAAGCTCACCTGAGACTGTCTGTGACGGAGATGTAGGCTTCTCCTTCCCACCAGCCTGTTCATATCATCTTCTGTTGCTTTACAGAACAAAGATACACCTGTCATCGTCCCTAAATGGTACTACAGCGCTTTCCTCTGCCGTGTAAAAATCTCTAAGGGGGGGCGCCTGGGTGGCTCAGTCAGTTAAGCGTCTAACTCTTGATCTCAGCTCAGGCCTTGATCTCAGGGTCATGAGTTCAAGGTCCATGTTGGGTTTCACGCTGGGTGTGGAATCTACTTACTAAAAAAAAATCTCTGAGACGTCAAAGAGAAAAGTCTGACCACTTGGAAGTGAGTTGGGTAATAAATCATGTTGTCAATTCTTTGCTTTCGATAAGACTTATGGATCTAAGTTATTTGTCAGCTGATATGTCATTAAAAATAGTTTTTGATTAAATGGTTTTTGATTATAGGTCTCTGTAATTTATGGTACATAACACAAGAGAATTTCAAGGCATTTAATGACAGTCCTAGAATTATACTCTTTTCATTTTAACCCGCTTATTTATGCCGAGTTTCTCGGTGCTTAAAATGCAAAGTTGGAGTAGATAATAGTAAGCGCGATTTCATTTTATTAGTACCGTCCATACACCGTTAAATGAGTGTAACAGAAGCATGGACTCTGGAGCCTGCTTGGATCAGTTTAAAGCTGAGCTTTGCTATTACCTCTGTTTAATCTTGAGAGGATTACTTAATCTCTCTGGGCTTCCATTTTCTCTTCTTCAAAATGGAGATAGTAAAACTACCTACTTCGTAGGGTTAATAGGAGGACCAAGTACATGTAGGCTGTTTATAGAGTTCCTGGTACATAGTCAGGGCTACCTAAGTTTTGCTAATAATCAAAGATGTTTTCAAACAGTTGGCCTTTATATTTAATAGTTATGTAATATTTGGTAATATATTTTTATTTTGATCATTTAATAACTACTCTAATACAACATATATTTTATAACATTCATTTATTATTTTTTAATGTTTACTTTTGAGAGAGAGACAGAGAGAGATGAATCCAAAGCAGACTCCAGGCTCTGAGCTGTCAGTACAGAACCCAATGCAGGACTCGAACTCACAAACTGTGAAATCATGACCTGAGCCGAAATTGGATGCTTACCTGACTGAGCCACTCAGGTGCCCTAAAATATATTCTATTAGGACCAAACTATGTTAGGGGAAAAAAGAATGTGTGATCAAGGAGAAAATGAATGATGTAAATTTCTGAGTGTTGAAGTTTTTATGTATTTTGAAATTGAAAGTTATGGTAGGTTTCAAGTTATTATGGTATTTAGAATCTATTTGATATGCATACAAGAGTGATATAACACTTTTTAAAAAGTATCAATAGTTAAAGTGATATAAGTTGAATCCTCTTAATTAAATTCTATGCAAAATCTTAATATCAACTTATAAATGTGCAAGGTGGAGTACAGTTTTACAAAATTCTTTTGGGGGTATGAAGACCACTGCTCCCACAGGCTGTGTGAGTGTCCATTTTCTCATACCCTTCTCTATGCAGAGTTCAGACTACTCTCACCAAAGTGTCTCTGGTGGCTGGATTGAGAATATTCACTAGCCATTGGCAAGGTCTTTTTTTTATGTTTTCTATTTATTTTTGAGAGATAGAGAGAGACAGTGCGAGCAGGAGAGGGTCAGAGAGAGAGGGAGACAGAGAATCTGAAGACAGGCTCCAGGCTCTGAGCTAGCTGTCAGCACAGAGCCTGACGTGGGGCTTGAACCCATAAACCGTGAGATCATGACCTGAGCCGAAGCTGGACGCTTAACCAACTGAGCTACCCAGGCGCCCTGCCATTGGTAAGGTCTTAGGTCTCTATTTGAGTTTCCAGTATTTACTAGAAAAGTGCCTTTACTACTACTGATAATATGCTTTTTTTTAAAGTTTATTTATTTTGACAGAGAAAGAAAGAGGGGAGGAGGGGGGAGAGAGAGAAGAGGGGACAGAGGAGGGTTCTGGGAATGAGAATCCCAAGCAGGTTCCACGCCGTCAGCACAGAGCCTGACATGGGGCTTGATCTTACCAACTGTGAGATCATGACCTGAGCTGAAATCAAGAGTCAGATGCTTAAGCAACTGAGACACCCAGGCGTCCCCTGATAATAAGTTTTATAAGTTTACTACATGACTAGTTTACCAATGTTGATTGTCCAAAATGGTGTGCTGCATGGAAAGAGAAGGTATGAAAGAATCATTTTCTGTCAGTACCTTTCTCTCAGACTATGAATGAGACTGTATCTTTAACAGGATGCTAGGCAGAGCTCTTGCCCGAAAAGGGATATCTAGATCAGAGCCTCTGTCCCATGTTTTTTTGCAGTGGAAACATTAACAAGATGCAAGACGGGGGCCTCAGCTTGTGAAGTACACATTAGAGTGTGTAGCTTCCCTGACTAGAGTCCTTGGCAGCAGCTGATTTGCCCACTGCTTAGGCTAAGCCTGCCCTTGGGTTGTTCTCTCCTGCTGTGGAGAATACAGTCTTGACCATAGATTCAAAAGTGACAGGTGGGTAGAAAGACCACGGATCCCCATCATCATCATCTGCACCAATGACTCCATCCGTTAACATACATAATTGTGAGTTTCTTTTGGTTCTCTAATTCAGTAGGGAACACGTTAAGGAATACAGCCCAAAATGTAATTTTATTTACACTTTTGTTACATAAGGTTTTTTCCCCTCCTATTGAGAGGTTTATATCTGACCAACATAAAATGTTGCAAGCTTTTATGTGCCAATATATTTTACTTATATAAAATCATTTAGCAAAAATTAAAATTTAAGGAATTTGTGAGGTGATTTACCTTGAATTAATAATGTGCATGCATTTACAAAATATGTGCATCTTATGTTACCATTTATCTCTAGGCTGCTCACCTGAGGGCAGTGACTAATCTCTGATTTCTCCCACCCTTTCCAAATTGTACCTCTCATTCTGTAGATATCTTTAAGTGGTCCACTGGAAAGAATTCATTTAGGATAAAACATTCATTGCTGATAATAGTGAGTTTAATTCTTGGGAAATTTACTTTTAATTTACAAAAATTGCTCAATAATTCACAGAACTGACTCTAATGGAGAAACCAGAAGCATCAGGTTAAAGTTAACTGGGGGTGAAGGGATTGGGGGGGACACGTGCATTTGTGGTTCATCCCAGAGACCCCAAATCATACTTTATGGGGAATTATCCATTCTCATGATGAAAACACTTGCAAAAATTAATTTTTAAATTGAAGTTAGGGGCATTTTTATCCGCTAACAGAATATGCTGGCATATACTTCTACCAACGAGTTAGAATTCTTTAGTTAAGAAATCAGAAATTGAACTAAAACCCCTGTTAGAATAAAATAAACAAATGCGAGGAACACTTACTCTTGCAGAGGAGAACATACGTAGCCACAAGCATGGTTATAACCACGGATGTATTTTGACGACGGAGGGTATGCTGGAAAATCCACACTGTTAGCTAAGTGATTCAGAAAAAAGAAGATGAAACCTATTTCACAAAGATGAAAAATTCTATTTGAAGTAGCGTATTTAAAAAATGTATGATACAGCATTTAATTTAACTTAGTTATTGTCCACACTGATATTAGTTTTATACGTGTGTATGTATGTTTGTACACATGTATGCATACACAGGTCAAAGCTGAGAAAATGCCCGTCTGAGCACTATTGTCCTCTCAAATTAGCTCATTCTAGTATCTCTAAACATGTTAGCTTTTACATACAAGAAAATGTGTTAAACGTATCAATTACCTTCTGAGATTTGAAGCAAAAGAAGAAATTAAGGAAAAGACTATTCTATTAAGATGTTGGGTTTATAAACTTTGCTAACCATTTTTTATTATTTATTGTTATTATTTTAGGGTTAGATCCTTTTTACTTACTTATTTTTAAGGTTTTCGTTTGAATTGCAGTTAGATTACATATAGTGGAATGTTAGTTTCAGGTGTGCAATATAAATTGTTAATCATTTTTAAAATAAAATATTTGATGTAGTTATTTGGTCCGTCAGTAAAGATGGTTTAAATGCTTTTTTCTGCCAATTCCCTGTAGCTAATTCAGAGTATAATTAAAAATCAGTAGTTTAAGAACTAAGCAGCATAAGCATATTGAACATGAATGTAGAAGGGAGGTGATTTGATTCTGAGTTTCTGATAATTATATACACCCTTTCTAAAAATATCTGCACAGCTATTTACGTATTTATTTATTTACTTAGGTGTGCTTGTGAGAGAGAGAGGATGAGAGAGCACTCTCATGCCCATGCACGCGGCGGAGGGCCAGAGGGAGAGAATCCCGAGCAGGCTCCTGTGCTGACAGTGCAGGGCTCAGTCTCACAACCACGAGATCCTGATCTGAACCCAAATCAAGAGTTGGAGGCTTAACCGACTGAGCTACCCAGGTGCCCCTAAAGGTATTTTTAAAAATATATATTTGTTTTTTCCTTGCCACTGAAGCCTGCTCTTGTCAGAGAAGATGAATTTTCTCTTATGATTTTAACACAGGCCATCAATTCTATGGGAAATGCAGTGTTAAACACTAGCTTCGGGAAGCTTAAAAGACAAATGAGGCTGAATGCATTTTCCACGTTCCACGTTCACGGCGTGTTCATCATCTTACTAGGGTCTATTGTGCTGACATGGCGGAAGTGATATTAACATAGTGTTCTCTGTTTAAAATACGGAGATTATCCTGGTCCTTAAAACTTTTCTGGTTATATTTCACAGACAAGTATGGATCTTTTATGAGGCATACACTTAGGCCAGATTTTGGAAAGTCAGAAGACTTGAGTTTTAGTTCTCTTTAAGCTGCTGCTTAGCTCTGTAACTTAGTAACTATGAACTCTAGTTTCCTCATTGGTGAAATAAGGCACACAAAATATTTAGCTCAAAGCAAGATGCATAGTAAGTCAAGCAACAACAAAAGGAACATTAAGAAGAAAACTCAGTATTTATCAAAAATTCATTTAAAGAAAATTGCTTAAAGCAAATTTAGTATTGATCACTGCATGACTGATGACTATTTGTTGATGTTAAATTCTTCCATTCTTCTTTTTTTACCTTCCCTCTGACCACTAAAAATGAGATTGAAATGGTCTCCTTCAAATACAGAAAATAACAGACCTATAATTCAGACATATAGTATTTTGTGTGGTAGGTGGTGAATAAACTTTATGCACTCTCATTGTAAAAGGAGACAACTCAATGACAACTTTATGAAAATACAAGGGACAGCCACATATTAGTGATGAGTATCAGGCCTTAGTGGTATGCTGCTATGTAGTAGTCTAGTGTCTGACATTTAGAGTACTACGGACATAGAGTAACTGAAACTTTGTTGGCATATGATAATTAACAATACTTAATTGTCCCTACCCCCCAAGTAGTTTACAATAGAGAAAGTTATTCAGATAGTAAGATTAAATTCAATTCTGGAGAAAAACAGGGCTTTAGGCTACTGTCCTACCAAAGACCCTTCATCAGGAGTTACTGTGTTTATCTGAGTCCAAAGATCTTTATGGTATGAGCTGGTATGTTTTAAGTGAATAAAGTTCGTTAGAGAAAGACTACACATTTGCATTTTACAGAATGACACCTTTCTTGGGAAGGCTAAGGATATATCAAACCCTCCAATTTCTATAAGAAGTCACAATAATGTAAAGACTCATCTAATGAGAATTTCTTCAGAATTTTATCATCTACTGGATATGCCCAATCTATATAACTCAAATATAACATAGCATATCCAAAGATTACCTTTGTGTCTTAGTAGTTTTAAGATGTATGCTGTGATGGTTCAGCCTACAAGTTATCTGTCTATACTCAGTGCTGCATGGTATAAATTGCAAAAGGGCCAAGAGATGTCATAATTGTCCTCTGATGTAAATGGCACCTCCAGAGTCAGGTAAAACTCAGGCTTGTCTATATTATACAAACATTTATTGGTCTCACCAAATTTAAAAAAATAACAAGTTGATTAAAAACCGTTTCTTCCAGACTGTGAGTTAAAGGAAAACAAAAGTTTTCAATGATTCATAGTAATTCCAAAATGTGGGCAAAATGCTTCAACTTACAACTGATAACATCCATATTCCCTTCGCAGTGCTTGAGGTGTACTAAGTCGATAAAGTCTCGGGGGGAAATTGAGCCCATGGCAAAACTTTGTGTAATGGTATGACATATGAATGTATCCTGGAAGAAACCAAAGCATAAAGATTGCAACAGTTATTTCCTATCTATTCTTTGTATCTCTCCCCAAAGAATTTCACTGCATAAGGTTACCTACTATTTGGAAAAGGAAGGGCTTGAACATCATCAAAGGAGCTCATATTTTCAGCGTTAGAGGAACATTAGATCTATAACCATAAGTGCAAGGGCAACAAAAGCAAAAATAAGCAAGTGGGACCACATCAAACAGAAAAGCTCTGCACAGCAATGGAAACCATGAATAAAAGGAAAAGGCCACGTACAGAAATGGGAGAAAGTAATCTGCAAATCATATATCTGGCAAGGAATTAATGTCAGTGCAGAAAATTCAGAAAGGAATTCTGTTATTATCTACTAGATGAAGAAATTGAAGCATAACAGATTAAATCATATGCAAAACTGAGATACCATGGAGCTAGGACACATGCTCCTGATTCCCATACATCCTTTTTGTTTGGCCACCGAGCCTCCCGGGGCCTTAAACTGACACTAGCCCCCATGCAAGCACAGGCCTTGATCACCATGGTCACAAGGAAAGGTCGATTCCTGATATAACCTCCCCAATGCCCCTTCCGATCAATGGTCTCCCCTGCCTCCCACATCCTTCCCCTTGTGAGCTCCTTAGACACCTCTGGGACTTGTGGTTTACAGAGTGACCTGCTCCATTTTGTTTGAATTGGTCAATCTAGGCTTTGCCCAGGAATCCCAAAGCACTCCACTGACAGACGCTCAGTTGCCTCAGGTTCCACATCTCTCTGCCTGCAGCCTGTCTTGACCTCCCCACCTGGAGGCATGCCATGCACTTTTTCCAGGACTTGTAAGAAACTTCTCTATTTCCATTTTTCTTGTGGTCTTTTGTTGAACTGTGGCTCACCACCTGGCACCCTGTGCTCTGCTTAACAAATGCCAATTGAACGAAGTTGGAACAGTCCTCCTCTGCTGGGCTGTGACTAATGATGAATAAACTGCTGTTGATCTCATTTGTCTGGTGTCAGGTAACGTGTGTTTGAGCACCTTTATACATAACCCTAAAGTAGGAATCCCTCTCTCACCAGTGCAGGTGAATGAGTCAGTTCAAACACATCCCTGGAGATGCATACAATAAACACTCATAGGAACGTAAAAGAATTCTTGTTACAGTGTAATGCTGCTCAGAGATTCTGTAATTTATGGGAAAGGGCATAGAATTTGGAATCAGGAGATCAAGTGTTAAGTCATGATTCTACTTGGTGTGCTGACCTGGGGCAAGTCATGTAATTTCTCAGAATCTGTTAAGTGTTTTTGATGCCAAATCTAGTATTCTTTCCATTATGACAAGTGACTTGCAGCAACAGCAGGAGCATATGAAGTATGAAAGGAACTGTAATTACTATCATGCAGTCTTGAAAGAAACAGTCCAAATGTGTGAATTTTCATTGGTGATGGACTATGTTTCTCAAACTCTATGTTCAAATCCAAAAAGAGTAAAGGACAGGTATATTTTTGTGGATAAGAACTTCAGGCCCTCTCTACAAAATGAAACATTTACTTTCCTGGGCTTTTCCACAAACTCCCCTGAATCCCACGCTTTAAAATCAATTGAATAAAAGGAGGTAAAGTTAACGTACAGAGTTCTGAGTAGATGATAAGGTGATGGCAGATAGGTAGGATATTTTTTTAGTGATGTGTGGAATATGGCTTGAAGACTCAAGGAACCAAAGACCCAGTGACTTGAAATTTTACGCATGTAATTGTTTATGAAAATCATAAAAGTTCACTTTATGACTCAATTTTTAAAAAACAGCTTATTGAAGTATAATGTACACACCACAAAGTACAGCAGGCTTAATAAGTAAGAGGCCTATCGTGTGCTGCCTTGTCTCTTACACTTGGCCTTTTCTCCTACCTCTATGGCCTAAACTTTCTTCTTGAATTACCTGTATTCTTTTTTCTTTTCGTTTTCATTCTCCCTGGTCATCTATCTGAGATAATGTATTTAAAAGTTTCTAAAACCACAACTATATAGATAGATATATAGGTTTATAAAACCACACTATATAGATATTATTCCATACTATATCCCTTACTCTTAAAACAAGTTACATTATGGTCTGCATTGTTCCTGTTATCTAATGCAGTAAGATAAATTTACCGACTTCCCATCAAGAAGGCATGCTTTGTCTTCTTTTCCACCTAATGGAAGAGGTGAATGCATAAAGCTCAACCCCCTCAAGACCAAAGGCACAAATTCAGAAGGTGCTAACCCTTTACCACAAAATAAAGCTAATTGGAATTAAACTTTTGACTCATAAACAGAGACGTTTTAAGGCTTTTATGAAGATTTCAATTCAATTTGAGTCTATAAAATATGAAGTATCTATAATTATACAGGTTTAATATGTTCAAATCACTAATACAACTAAAAATATATTGATACAGTAAAAGTCCAATATCAAACAATAAATTACCGAATCAATCCTGTGTACCATATTGTACACTTTCAATGATTTATCCCATGTAACTCTGTTTTCAGGTTTGTAGAGGAACTCCGATAGTTTACTTGTTGATTCTGGAATTATTCCTTCAACACGATAACTACAGTTAACAAAATAGAGAAAATTCAAAATTTTACTAGTTGAGGCTTAGCTCAAAATAAAATGTTATCATAGTAGGCTAATTTAGCAAATAGCAGTAAAGAACACTTGTAGGTAATATCAGCAATTCAAAACACTAATATTCAATTGAAAGTAGCCAGGTTTATTTAAATAAGCCTTGCAATAATTAATGTAAATTATTTCAAGATGCATTTTTCTACAAATCTTGTTTATAATGTTTTATAGTTGTCTTATTAGAGGGGCTACTTTCTTTTAGGATTTTTCTAAAATCTTTCTCACAAATATTTACCTGCACTATTTATCATAAGTCCAATGTAATTGATGTATAAACTATGTGTTTATACATATAGTATCTTATAGCCCCAATTCTTTTTACATAAATTTTAAATGCTTAGTTATTTATTATTTAATGTTTATTTATTATTGAGAGAGAGGGAGACAGAGAGCAAGCAAGGAAGGGGCAGAGAGAGGGAGACACAGAATCTGAAGCAGGCTCCAGGCTCTGAGCTGTCAGCCCACAGCCTGATGCAGGGCTTGAACCCACAAACTATGAGATCATGACCTGAGCCGAAGTTGGATGCTTAACCAAATGAGCCACTCACACGCCCCAATGTGTATTTATTTTTGAGAGGGAGAGACAGAACACATGTGGGGAGAGGCAGAGAGGGAAAGAAAGAGAGAGAATCTGAAACAAGCTCCAGGCTCTAAGCTGTAAGCACAGAGCCCGACGTGGGGCTCAAACTCATGAACAGAGACATCATGACCTGAGCTGAAGTCAGACGCTTAACCGACTGAGCCAGCCAGGCCCCCAGCCCCAGTTCTTAATTTAAGGATGTAATGTGGTCTAAAGCAGTGGTCAGCAAATTCTTCAGGAGAGGGCGAGACGGTAAATAATTCAGGCTTTGCAGGCCACCTGATCTATGTTGCAACTATTCAACGTAGGTAGGGTAGCAGTAAAGCAGCCATGGGCGATATATAATGAATAGGCGTGTCTGTATTACAGCTGAACTTTATTTATAGACACTGACTTTTGAATTTCATTTATTTTTCACAGGTCAGGATTTGGGCAAGTAACTAACCTTTGTGTTTATCCATCAATGAAATTAGATTTGGTTGACCATCAATGGAATTAAGACAATGTGAGAAAACCAGATTAAAACTCACTATTTAGGAGAAGGTTGTTGAATAAAAATGAAGTCTGAATAATATTGGCTCTAGTCTTCTCCCAGTTAATCATTATTTCCAACCTGAGAGGATAGGTTGAAGTAAAATCAAAATCTTAAACCTCTAAAAAGTTATAATTCCTGGGGAGAACGAGATAAAAACCAAACATTATTGTTACACTAAATAGTCATATTTATGAATAGTTCTTCCTCTGGAACTTTGTTTTTATAATTTGGTAAACAAGGAATTCATTAGATTATTTTTTTGTATGTTTTAAAAGCTCAGTTAGTCCTTAGTTTTCTCTAAGAGATGTTCTCAAATTTCCTTAGTATGTAATGTTTCCTTCCTTCAGATCTACAAAGTTTTAAAGAACTTATTATGAAACTTTGTATAAGACAGTGAGAAAACAAACCTGAATAATTACCAGGTCCTATGAAAAGGAAGTCAGATATAATACAGTTAAAATTTAGGTACACAAATATTAAGGGATGTGTATATACTACCATGGATTGTTTTTTATTAATCACCTCTCTCTCTTTAGTTACATTGTAAACTTGGAGTATAAAGAGCTTTTAACCTTTTGGTATTTCTAACATATACAGATCTTCCTTGACTTTTGATGGGGTTACGCTAAAAAAAATAAGATTTGACGAGGTTACGATAAGCACACTCCATTGTAAGTTGAGAGTATCTTAATTCAAAAATGCATTTAATACATCTAATGTATACCATAGCTTAGCGTCGCCTGCTGTAATTGTGCTCCTAACACTTATTCTAGCCTGCAGTTGGGCAAGATCATGTAACAGAAAGCCTATGTCATTAGAAAGGATTGACTATCTCATGTAATTTAGGGAAGGATGTCTAATAAACCCATAAGTTTGTCAAGATTTAAGGATTTGTGACTTTTCATATCTACTGTTTAGAATAGGGGTTGGCAAGCTATGGCCTATAGGTCAAGTCTAGTGTACTTCCTGTTTTTGTAATTAGTTTTGCTGAAACACAGCCATACTTATTCATCATGTGTTGTCTACGTTAACTTATGTATAGTGCTTTCGTGGTATAATGGCATAACAATGTATTGTCAATTTATGTGTTGTGCACATGGCAGAGCTAAGTAGGTGCAACGGAGACCAGAGTTGCTCCAAAGCCCAAAATATTTACTTATTCTCTGCACCTCCACTGAAGAAGTATGCCGACCCTGGTTTAGACCGTCTACTCAGTGGCTAATTTGTTAATTTTCCAGCCATTTATAAAGGCGAGAAAATTATAAGCTACAGGCATGATAGGACTACATGGCAGAAAGTATTTATTTTGCTTTTTGGAGGATTATAAACACAATTAAAGCTCTGTCTTGGGCAGAGGGTGGGCCACTAGTTAAAAATGACCTTAATTCACTAATTAGAGTTAGTGGCTTTAAAAAAATATGTGATATTTTAAAAACAAAACATTAATGTGTCTTGGGTATCAGTTCTATTGTGTTCATGGCTCTTTCAGAGATAACATTTTGTCATATTTGGATCTAAACTATGTTTTTATATCTATTTATCATTAAGATGAACAGTTCCGTAGATATTTTACTATGATTTACAATAAAGATTTGTGCTCATTGTTCATGAAGTGACCTCAGGTCAAATTAAAAATATTTTAACCGCGGTGTCTGGGTAGTTGGTTGAGCGTCAGACTCTTGATTTCAGCTTGGGTCATGATGCCAGGGTTTGGGGATCGAGTCCCTTCCACACCAGGCTCCACACTGAGCATGGAGCCGGCTTGGGATTCTCACTCTCTCCTTCTTCCCCTCTCCCTTGCTCATGCTCTCTCTCTAAAAATTAAAGAAATATATATTTTAACTATTTTCTCTTGTCTTTTACAGTTTCTGACCAGCTTTAGCTGGTATACGGACTAACTGATAGATCAGTACATATGAAGTTACACTTTATTTATAGACCGCACATTTCATGAAGCCTTCTGGCAGCGATGAAAACCTTTTGGCTGTGTGGACTTATATCAACATACTCATTTTAATGTCTCTAAATACTTTATAGCCTTTTATGATTTTTGTGAATGAGCACTGCCAGAAGAGTAACTAGGAGGTTGAGGAGGAGAAAAATAATATAAAGTGTGTATTTACTAGAATTAGTAAACTTGGGGAAGCATCTGTAAGATGATAAGACACTCACAGGCTGCGAGTGATCATATTTTTTCACATTTCCTATGTGATACTAGAGTTGGGGGTGGGACTTCCAGAGCAGCTCTGTGAGAATCTCAGTAAATCTTCCTTCACAGTAAAAACAACTGTTTCACAACAACAAACTGGTGAAAATTACTTTAAAAAACAGCTGTTGAAATTCTCTAGGAAATGACCTAAAGGCATTCAGGAAATGGAGAAACATTTATTCAAGAATATCTACTAAATCTAGATAGGAAAAGTAAGAGTCTGTAGCCTTTGAGCCACGATCTGCTTCTAGCCAACGCCCCCTCGCCCCTGGAAGACTAGGGGTGAAGACTAGGAGGGGCTCCATTTCCCCACTAGCTCCCCACGGTTTCATCTTAGAGGGGCGGCTCACTGACATTGCTCAGCTCATGCAGTTAAACTCTATTCCTAGCAGGCACTGTTATGGACCAAGAGTTTACTGACAGGATGAGGGCTCTGTTCAAGGAACAATAGGCTATAAATACTGAGGTCTATTTCTCCTTCCTGCTACATGAAGAGGGCACACTGAAGTCACAGTACCATCTCTCCCCAGCGTCCCCCTCACGTCCCCCGTCTGCTCATGGACGGAGGCATCACTCAGCTCCAGCAGTAGTTAGTGTATAGGCTCTGCTCAGGGGCAAAAGCAAGACAAAATGAGCGGGCAGCATCTCAGCTAGGCCTGAGAAGACGGATTTCATTTGGAACAAAATGTGGAGAAAATTTTGAAAAAAAAATACAGATTCTGTTAGTGAACAATTAGAGGAGTTACATGGAACTAATGTAAAAGCCCAAGAAGACCAGCCAGAAGTAGGGAGAGATCCAGCTAGATGAGCACCGTAAGATCACACTTATCCCTGGCAGGGGGGCTGTGTGTGGAAGGCTGTGTATGTGCCGCAGACTGCCCCTACTCAGAGCAAGTGGCGTGGATGTATTATGTTGCCCCTACTCAAGATAAGAGAATGGATGTCCGAGGATACCTTTACTCATAGAAATGAGAGTAGATATATAGGCTGCCCCTATTCAGAGCAGTTAGAGTGTACGTACTAGGCCGCTCCTACCCAGAAAGGAGGGGGTGTATTAGGCTGTCCCTACTTAGAGCAAACAGAGGTGGGGTACTAGGTTGCCTCTACTCAGAGAAATCAGAATGCATGTCCTAGGCTGCTCCCATCAGAACTAATCAGATTGGATGTCCAAGGCTGCCGAGACTCAGAGCAATCAGAGTTTATATACAAGGCTGCCTCTTCTCCAGAGCAGTAAGAAGAGACTACGAAACTGCCCCTATTCAGAGCAATCAGGAGGATGTACTGGGCTGCCTGTTTTCAAAGCAATCAAAGAAGCCAATGCCTCTAATTAAAGCAAAGGGTGTTATACTAGGTTGCCTCTACTCTGAGCAATCAGATTAGGTGTCCTAGGCTGCTCCTATGCAGAACAGAGTGTATGTGCTAGGACGGTCCTGCTCAGGCATTTTGTTTGGAGGTACCAGGCTGCCACTATATGGGGTAATCATAGTGGATGTAAAAGATTGCCCACTCACAATAATTACACTGGATGTACCAGGCTGCCCCTATTCAGGAACAATCATACTAGATCTACAAGGCTGCCCCTACTCAGGAACAATAAGAATGGATGTACTAGGCTGCCCCCATGGGAGCATTCAATGCCAGATATGGGTTGGTGACTTACAAGCATTTTCCAGGCCACATACAGATTAACCAACAAAGAATTGAAGCCTTACTGCCTTAAGAGACTTAAATATAACCTCTGACACATAATGTATTCTGACCACTTTAAAATAAAATCACACTCTTTGCTGCTGTTCTGTTTGCCCACGAGCGCTCCCTCTGAGGAGTGGCAGGCTACAGAACTTCCAAGTTACTTGTCCCTGGCTAAGTGCAGGACAATTTCATAAAACTGTTGAATTGTGAAAACAGTCTGTAAGCTACACACAGATCCAACTGTAAAGAGTAAAAATTCTACTAGTTTGGGGGTCTTAAGCACAACTTGTGATCAAGAAATGGCTTATGTTGATCCCTCCTATAGGCTAAAAGATAAAAACAAGGGGAAAAAATTAGAGTAGGGATCATTAGAGGCGGCAGAACAGACTTCCAGAATTAGTCCACACCAAGCCACTCAACTAGTAAACACATATAATACCAACCCTGGTGGGTGGGTGGAATCTGCATCCAGAACTGCCACAGTTACTTAAATATTCAGTTTTCAATTAAAAACTATGAGGCATTCATGCAAAGAAACATAAGTGCGATGTATGCACGAAAAAACTGCAGGCTAGAAAATACTTGTAGGATATACGAGGAGTAAATTAAACACTGAGGAAAAGTATTAGCCTGCTGCCTGACATACAGCAAAAGCTTGATAAATGTTCGGTGCTCTAACATTTTGGGGAATGTGTAGGGTTGAACTGTGAATCTGAACTTCAGCCCTGAGGCTGCAAATAAAGAAATTCTGACCAAAGAACTGGCACTCTCCTCTTGCATCCACCCAAGGGCTCAAGGCTAACTACAAAAGGAACTTTCTGGGTACTAAAAGAGAATAATATAGTCTTGTGTGTTTTGAAAAACTTATTTGGCAATGCACCCCCTTTCCCCCCAACAGGGCATTTTGAAGGATTCCATTTCTTCCAGAGACTAGTTTGGCAAATAGCATCAGACAATCCTATCTACCTGAAAGTGTGCAATGTTCACACTCCGTTGCCCACTCTAAATTCACATGCATGTTTCTCACTTTGGTTATTTCCAATTCTTTAAATGAAATATAGAGGTCTCTTTGATGTACTGGAAAAGTTTTAAGCTTCCCTAGATTTTCCCCTTGATTTGACTACAATTCTTACTTTCTTCTCAATCCAGGCCTGGTGGGGGAGGGGGAGGCCTCATTGTTGACTGAGGCAGACCAACCTGACCAACATGTTTGGACAAGTTTCCTTTGTAACCTAAATATCTGTCACAGCTGACACAGAATAATAGCGGTATTTTGGAAAAAAAAATATATATAAACTGCTCCAGTCATACTCTCTTTCTGCATAAATTTTGCAAGTTTAGAAGAATCTGTGGGCTGAGCTTGAGAAAACAAGCATGCAAACCTGAGTTTCATTCTCTTTTATCAAACTTAACTTTTTTAATTTTTTAATTTTTTAAAGTTTATTTATTTATTTTGAGAGAGAGGGAGTGATTGTGGGGAGAGGCTGACCGAGAGAATCCCAAGCAGGGTCCATGCCATCAGCACAGAGCCTGATACTGGGCTCAAACTCACAAACTGTGAGGTGATGGCTTGAGCTGAAATCAAGAGTTGGATGCTTAAGTGACTGAGCTACCCAGGTGCCCCGTCACCCTAATTTTAAAGCTGCGTTTGATATTTACTGGACTATAATGCAACGGCAAAAAAAATAATTAAAAGATGGTTTTCTAAAACCAGTGTGTGAGAGGTGGTCTCTAACAGGGCCCCCACTCCTCTCTACTTCCTGTCACTCACGCGTGTGTGGACTCCCCTTCCCCTAAGTCAGGGCTGGGTTTAGGGATTCACTTGCAAGGAACTGAATGTTTCAAAAGTGATGAGAGGTCATTTCCAAGATTAGCTGTAGAAAGGCTTTGGCTTCTGACTTGTTTGCTCCTTCTCTTGTTTTCTCCTAGACACCTCACTGCGAGGTAAGCAGAGGTCATGCTGTGAATAGCCCCGCCGAGCGCATAGCAAGAAACTGGGGAAGGCTTCCAGCCTGAGCCAGAAAGAAACTGAGGCCCTCAGTGCAACAAGCCCAGGAGGAACAGAATCTTGCCAACAACCCTGGAAGTGAGCTTGGAAGCTGAGCTGCCTCCAGATGAGACCAAACCCCAAGTGACAGCTTGACGGCAGCTTTGTAAGAATCCTTAAGGCAGAGGCCCCAAGCTGAGCCACACCTGGAATCCTGACCCTCAATTACCACGGGGTAATAAATGTTAAGTCACTAAGACATGGGGTAAGATATTTTTGTGCATCAATAACTAGTCTACAGTGCGTATACATTTCATTTAAAATCTGAGTGCAAAAAGTTCCAATTTTTTTTTTGTTTAATTTTGCATGAAAAAGTAAAATGCCTCTGATGAAAAATTTCCAGGGGCACCTGGGTGGCTCTGGAGTTGAGTGTATGACTTCGACTCAGGTCATAATCTCATGGTTCGTGGGTTTGAGCCCTGCATGGGGCTCTGATCTGACGGCCTGCGGCCTGGAGCCTGCTTCAGATTCTATGTCTCTCTCTCTGCCCCTCCCCTGTTCATGCTCTGTCTCTCCGTCTCTCAAAAACAAATAAACATTAAAAAAATATCCATTAAGCTTTAAAACAGCTCATTTGGAGCTACTCCCTGAATGACTCTAGGTGTGGTATAGCACCTCGCACTCAGATGTCCAAGAAGTACTGTTGAATGAACAACTTCCAACGTTTCTTTTACGCACAGGTTGCTGTCTCTACTTGTCCGGTATGTAAGGCGCCAACAAGCTATAATATTTTTAAGAGTTATTCCTCTAGCGTCACTGGGATTGACCTCACCCACTTCCCTCCTCGGTCTGTTTTTGAAAGCGCCTCTATTAGAATCATCACTCATTCAGACAACGGAGGCAGGGATTATCTTCCTGATAATTATTAAAATGAGTAGGACAAAGCATACCAGTTTTGTCCTGCAGTAAAAAATTGGATTGAGACGAAAGGTAAGTAAATTTTAGTCAGATTAAAAAAAAAGCAAGACATATAAAATGCAGTAGATCAAAGAAAAAGTGGATTCCCCCCAAAAAGAAATGGAATAAAATTTGATTTCAATAACATATGATGTGTTTGCATTAATGTGACATCATGAGCAAAGAATGAACAACTCTTAAGAATAAGGTTAAAAATGTCAGCACATTACCCTCAATGTAGTTATATTTGAAAAAACAGGATCCTCAAAAATATCCTTAAAAGCAGCTCACAGGAAGCATTACATATATCAGCAAGAGAAATTACTTGGGGAAATAAACTTTATTTTACAGTGGCTTGTTTAATGGAAAGGTATAATGTTTGGAAGGCTGCAAAACACCACTGTTATCAAGAAAATGCCAATCTGTTTTTATAGTAATTATTTCTTGAAATAGAAATTTCCTGTCTTTGTGAATTGTTCACTTGGAAAGGCTTTTTTTTTCCTGATTGTCCTCAAGTTTGAAAATGATTAGATGATACACAATGAATCTAATTTATTAATATCACATTTCAGACTAGTGACTTAATAATTCATTTCTATTTCCTGATCACTATCAAGCAATGTTATAGCCAATGAAGCAGTACTGAATTCTAGATATATCAATGCCATTGAATTCAAAACATCTATAAATAGGAAACTCTACTCACAGATTTCCATGGAATTTTTTAGAAGCCTTGCTGGAAACAGTTATCTTTTTCTCAAAGGGAAATAAAAGTCCAGAAATAAATTAGCTGTCAGATACAGAAAAAAATGAAAAATACAAACTAACAAACAAAAAGTAAAAATACATTTTTTTGGTTTGTAAAAGAAAATATTTTTAAAAATCTTTATAATGAATCACTTCTCATTAAAAAATAAACTTTTGAATCATATTTAACTTGCTTGCTTACTGAAGTCTTAACCACTTTCCAGCCTGATGTATCTTGATTGTATCTTAAAATTTCTTGAGCAGTTTCCTGGGCAATTGCCTTATAGTCCATCTACCTGCAAAGTTGTAAAAGCAGATGAATGGTAAGAATATAATTATACAAAACAATTTTAAGATGCTGTCTTACATTTTAATACTATTTCTACAGTGCCTATCACATAGTAATGAACATCATCTCTTGTTTTTTAATTAAGTTTTTATTTAATAATTGCTAAATGCATGCACATATGAATTCCTTCTCCCTTATTTGTCATCTTTCAAATGAGAAAGTGTGGAAGCCTACGAAGAGTAGGCTTTGGACTGAAAGAGACAAGTCCTGCCAAATCCTGTCTCTGCCACTAATTGTGAACCAAATTATTCAGTATTTCTGTTTTCCCATTTTCTGGGATAATAACTAAATGTAGAATTAATGTGAGGATTAATGAGATAATGCACTTAGCTGTCCTACCCCAGACCTGGCATGTAATTATCATTCAATGGATCATTAATATTTACAACAGCTTAATCATGCTTCCTTTCTCCTGTAAAGTTCCTCATTTGATGATCATGTGTTCTTGGGAATTAGTCTTTTTATTATTTATTTATGTATTCATTAAAAAGATTAAAAAAATTTTATTATTGAGACCTAGAGACACAGAGCATGAGTGGAGGAGGGGCAGAGAGAGAGGGAGACACAGAATCTGAAGCAGGCTCCAGGCTCTGAGCTGTCACCCACAGAGCCTGATGTGGGGCTTGAACCCACAAACCACGAGATCATGACCTGAGCCGAAGTTGGCCGCTTAACTGACTGAGCCACCCAGGCGCCCCTAAAAAGATGTTTTAATGTTTATTTATTTTTGAGAGAGAGAGCACAAGCAGGGAAAGAACAGAGAGACAGGGAGACACAGAATCTGAAGCAGGCTCCAGGCTGAGCTGTCAGCACAGAGCCCGACGTAGCGCTCGAACCCACGACCCTGAGATCATGACCTGAGCCCAAGTCAGAGGCTCAACACACTGAGCCACACAGGCACCATGGGAATGAGGTTTTTTTGTTTTTTTTTTTTTCCGGTACAGAGAAAGACAGAGCGGGAGAGGGGGAGGAGCAGAGAAAGAGGGAGACACAGTATCCGAAGCAGGCTCCAGGCTCTGTGCTGACAGTTTGACATGGGGCTTGAATCCAGGAACAAGATCATGCCCTGAGCCGAAGTCAGAGGCTTAACCGACTGAGCCACCCAGACGCTCAATGAGTCTTTCAAAGTGAGGGCAGCAGCACTAAATGATCTGACCCTTGGCTTCCTCTCCAAAGACAACTCTTACTGTCTTCTCTCCCACTTAGCTTCAATCATATTGACTTGGCTGTTCCTCAAATACAACCAAACCTCTCCCGACATCAGGGTCTTTGTACTCACTCTTCTCTCTGCTTGTAACTTTCTTCCAAATGATGAATGACAGATTACTGTTCATTGGTGTCTTGCTTAAATTTCACCTCTTCAGACGGGGTCAAGTTCACATCAGTTCAATATAAACATATTTACTAAATCCTTTACTAGGGATTAGGTACTGTGGTAGGTATGGCAAAAACAGGTAAGATACTATTTCTGTTCTGAATATGCCCAGGAAACTGGAGTTTCGTTGGTCCTTTGCCCATCATCTAGTTTTCAGTTAGGGGAAGCTGGTTGGTATGGTGGAAAGAAATGCACAGTTGGATTCAAATCCTAGTTGTCACTCACCACCAGCTATATTATTTTGAATAAATTGCTTAGCCCTTAATCTTCAATGTTTACGTCTATAGATTGGGGATAGTAACACCTCTCTCATGAGGTCATTATAAGGATTAAGTGAGTTAAAATATGCCAAAGTGATTGAAACAGTGTAGGGCCCCTTCTTAATGATCAGAAACATTAGTTTCCTTTCTTGAAATGACACATTTAAATCTATCTTTTAAAAAACTTTCCAAAGAGTGGCCTCAATAAACCTTCTTAAAGTTTACTGGTCAGAAGCGTGTCTTAATTAGCTCTCACCTAAAGCTCTAGGCTGGATCATAAACCCACCGTCTCTTGTTTTATTCTACAGCAAAGTATAAAACCTAGCCGCCATGTATATTTGAAAAACTTTAGTAAACCTTTACAACTCCTTTTCCCTAGCAGACTTTCAGTTTCTTTACCTTTCCTAATAGATCTAGTCGAGAATTTTAATAGTTATTGGGAGTCTTCTCCAAATCCTTGTGGAGATCTCCATATCTCTGAACCTGTGAAGGAACAAAGAAGAATTATTTTGATTCATGATTTAGGTCAATATACTTGATCATTTCTTTAATATTTTCTCGGTGTTCTTTATTTTCACTTCATATCCTCATTAGGAAACATTTGCTATATATGCCCATGATGAAAGAAAAAAGTAGTAAGAGAAATGTTAACCATATTGTGAGCCATATTATTATTTATGAAAAGGACCTTAAAGAAATTATTTTGAAGAAGGAGTGGTTTAAAAGACATTTTGGTGGGGGAGTCTGGGTGGCTCAGTGGGTTAAGTGTCTGACTTCAGACGAGGTCATGATCTTGTGGTTCCTGGGTTCAGGCCCCGTGTCAGGCACTGTTCTGACAGCTCAGAGCCTGGAGCCTGCTTTAGACTCTGTGTCTCCCTGTCTCTCTGTTCCTCCGCTGCTCATGCTCTGTCTCTGTCTCTCAAAAATAAAGATTACTCCCCCCCCCCCGCCAATGACATTCTGGTGGAATGATGCCTAACTTTTTAAGCTCATGCCATTAACAGTCCTTGGCTGGCCCCTGATCTGTGCTTGCCCCAGCAGATGTAACACGGTTCTTTATTTCCTATCAGCAACATACTTGATATTGACTTTAAAAAGCACAATTATTTAAAAAGCACAGCACTAGAGTGTAAACTCCTGTAGGGACTTTGACTTACTCATTTTCAAATCACTAGCCCTTCCTGCCACAATAAACATGTTTAATTGAACCACTAAACTGAATTTTTAAAAATGTTTTTATTTATTTTTGAGAGAGAGTGAGCGAGCAGGGGAGGGTCAGAGAGAGAGGGAGACACAGAACCTGAAGACAGGATCCAGGCTCTGAGCTAGCTGTCAGCAAAGAGCCCCACGCAGGGCTCAAACCCAGGAACCTGAGATCATGACCTGAGCGGAAGTCGGCCGCTTAACCGACTGAGCCACCCAGGCGCCCTTCAACTGAATTTTACAGCTCGTGGACTTTTTCATTTGCCAAGAAAAAAGGAAAGGTTTAGTAGGCTAGAGAGGGTGACAAGAAGAAAACAAACAGGACTACAGCCCCATTACCTTGTGATGTAACATCGGATTAACATATTCCGGTGGAGTAATGGTCAGGGATATCTTCACCCACGGGGCAGTGGAAAATAAACATAAACCAATATTGAGATGACATCTTTTTTTTGATACACCACTTGATTGAAACTGGATTCTTCTCACCTCATATTCTGTCCCAGCCTCGTAGACATTTTCGCATATGCTGTTAGTGGGTCTTAACATCTGTTTGCACATAATCTCCCCTTTTCTGGGCTGCCTGACTGGGTCCCCAATCCGTGCTGGGTTACTGCCGTTCTTCCCTGGGAATCAGGGTCCCCAAGGGATTTGTTAAATCCCATCCCTGGCCAAACTCCTGCCTCCAATCTCGAATGGGGCTGGCTGCAAGCCCAGGAGGACCGGGCTCAGGGATGGGATGCGAGGAGAGAGGGAAGGAAGTGGTCCGGGGAGCTGCCCCTCCACCACCCGCGGAGATGGTGTCTTCTCCCGGGAGGGAGTGCTCTGAAGGCAGGGGGCCGAGCCCCAAACGGCAGCCGCCAGCGCCCCCGAGTCTCCTTCCCCACCCCGTCCCCTCACACACTCCCGGGGAGCCCGCCGATGGAAGCTCAGCCTATCATCCGCGCAGAATAGCCGCGGAGAGCGGTGACCGAGGAGGGGAGGGCAGGCGGGGCAGCCACGGGGACGCAGTCTGCAGTGAACCCCTCTACCCCAGAAAAGGAGGAGGGAGAAACTACATTTCCCGGCAAGGAGTGCGCCCTAACGCCTCCGCCCCTCACCCAGCTGCCCCAGGCGCCGAGCGCCACGCATGCGCCCCGCAAGCCAGCGCCATGTTGGATCAGTTTGAAAGCGAGCGCGGGCGTCCCGCTCCGCTGTGACGAAGGAGCTGGCTTCGAACTAGCGGCGCCTGAGGCGGGGCGGTGTCCCGGCCGGGGATGCTTTGTCGCGTCTCTCGTCCGTCCGGTAACAGGCGCAGGCTTTCGGTGGAGAGCTGTGAAAGTGTGCGTTTTTATCTCTTTTGGAGACTTCGTAGGTGAGTTCGGCCTGCAAAGAGGTGTAATTTCGAGGGGCGGCCCATTCTTTGACAGCCTGTGGAAAAAGCTAGAGGAAGGGTGGCGTGGGGGGAAAAGGAAGACGTCTCCTGAGAGAGGGCGTGAGTGGACAGCCCCGTGGGAAGAGAGCATGTTTAGCGGGAGGCTCCTGAGCGGGGGAATGTTCCGGACCGGGACGGAGGGGACCTGACATGGGACTCTGGAGACGAGGCCGGGGCGGAGCGGGGATTTGGCCTTAGGGGCTGTCACCTCGGAAGAACTCGGTCCCCGGTGGGGCTCACGCTTGCTGCCTCCTAAATGACTTCGGGATGGAAGTAGCTAACCGAAGTATTTGTCTGTGACCGCCGGGGGTGCTGGGATCCCGCGGGCCGGGTGCCTCCTAGGTAAGGGCGGAAGGCGTGAGCCCGTCGCGTCCCGGGGGGGAAAGATGCTCTCCCGGAGGATGTCTTCGATCTTCGCTTTCCGGGTCCATTCATTCTTGTCCTTTAGCTGTAGAAATAGACAAAATTCTGTTTCAAAACATCCATCTCAGAGCTGTTGTTTCCTGCGAGCTAGTTCCCATTGGTTATTTAACACTGAACATTCTGTTTTTGTTTTTGAATCCCAGGTAGTTGAAATTTCTTGCCGTCCGTGTACCGTTTCATTCCTGGGAATGATGGATTGCCTTTTGGCGCTCGGAGCGGAAGTGTTGAGGGAAGACCTGGTAAGACACACGGGATTCGCTTCCAGATGATCCTGTGGTGGAAGTGGGGACAGGTGGGTGGTTAAAAAGTTGGGGTGTGTCCGTGATTGTGTGAAGCAGGGTAATGGGTGCATAGGGGTTTAGTAAAGTATTAGTTCTACTCGTGCGTCCTTTTGGAGCTCTCCGCCGTATAAATTCAGATGTGGCTTTTCTTCCTGCCGCCTGTGAATTAACCCACTTACCGAGAACTGTAATCCAGCAGCTTTACCTTGTAGGGGTTCGTTTTTGTTTTTGTTTTTGTTTTATTTTTTTTTAATTTCAAGTTTTTGTTTACATTCTAATTAACATATGGTAAATTGGTTTCAGGTGTAGAAGTTAGTGTTTCATCACTGACCTATGACACCAGTGTTCATCACAGCAAGTAGCCTCCTTAAACAGTTTTTTTAATGTTTATTTTTGGGAAAGAGAAACACACACAGATCATGAGCAGGGGAGGGGCAGAGACAGAATCTGAAGCAGGCTCCAGGCTTCAAGCTTGAAGTTCAGCACAGAGTCCCATGGGGGGCTCGAACCCACGAGCCATGAGATCATGACCTGAGCCAAAGTCTGAGGCTGAACGGGCTGAGCCACCCAGGCGCCCACAAGCACCTTCCTTAAGGTGCGTCACCCGTTTAGCCCGTTCCCTGCCCACCTTCCTCCATCACACCTGTTTGTTCTCTGTACTTTGGAGTCTCCTGTGGTTGGTTTCTTCTCTCTTCTCTTTGCCCCTTCTCCTGTGTTCCAGTGTTTTGTTTGTTACATTTCATACATGAGTGAAATTGTATGGGATTTGCCTTTCTCTAACTTATTTCGTTGGAATAGGGGAGAAAATGTTTGGTCAAGCAGTGTTTACTTAAGAAAATTTAATCATCATTAGTGAAAAGGGTAAAGAAAGAGCAAAGCTGACTTAGTCTACCCATTCTACAGAGATATACCAACATCAGAGCATTCAAGGAAATCAAAGACCCATCCAGAGGCTAATCTTATGTTCTGTGGCTGCTTCCATTTACTGCGGTCAGCCCTCTTGCAAAGGCAGATGCATGCTCTAAGGCCGAGGCAGGATGAAAAACTTGCAACAGTTTAAAGTCAATATTGATAGTTTGTAAAATTACATTGAGAGTTGTTTTCACTTAAACATTTCCAAGATTATAGCCCAAAGTTAAACGTATTAACTTTATAGCATTATCGTATTTATTACACCCTAGACATTAACCTTTCCTTTTTAGTACAGGAAAAAATACATTTTCACTGATTTAATTTTTAAAAGAATGTCATATCATGTATTGAAGTTACACCTACTTGTTACTTGTTAGTTTTTCAAATGTAGATCCTATTACTGTATTAAGATACATTGTCAATTTCCAAATTATCTAGTTTCTTTTAAAAAAGGTAGGTTATATCTGTTTAACATAAGAAATGAAAATGGTAAGTGTATTTCCAAAAATGAAAGTAAGAAAATGATTAACAATAACAGTGTTATAGGAAAAGTGCATGTTGCTAGCTCAATAAACTTGTGGTTTATTTTCTTTACAATAAATACTGTTCATCACTTTGTTCTCAGGTTTCTCTGGAGGAAAGGTCTGGCTAAAGTTACATATTGGCATTTACAACATTAAAAGTGGATATTCTATTCGTGTTTCTAATACCTCATCTGATGCCTTTAAAAATTTATTGAGCACCTACTATCTGTACTGTTTGAGCACTTGCTATCTATACTGTGTAACAGTAGGCTTATGAATTGAAAAATATTCTGTGTAGGGGAGTGTAAGGTATTGTGATGTCATAGAATCTATCCCCATAAGAAAACACTGCACATCAATTGTTTTTAGATTTTGAAATAGTACTCTTGCCTTGACACAATTTAGGCACACAGTAGGTACTCAGTAATTGTTTTCTAAATCAATGATAAAGGAATTAACAGTAATTATAATAGAAAATCAATAATGTGCATTGTCTAAAAAGTTATAGAGATGGATTTTATTCTATAAAGATTATAGAAAGTTTACCTATTTAGTAATTTTTCTCTGTATGGCTATTATTCCTTTTAATGGAACCTTAACCTGTTGTTTTTGTATTACAGTTTTTAAGAGAAATGAATAGAAATAACCCATTTTGAGGAGGCCATGGCAAAATCAATTACGAAGCACAGAGTTTGTTCTCGGGAATCTTCAGTAACTTCTCTGTTAGCAAGCTGCAGCCTGAGGGGTAGTAATTCCTCGAACTCTGACGGCTCTTTCCAGTATAAGGATAAAGTGTATAGTTCTGCCTCTCAGGCTCTACAGGCCTATATTGATGATTTTGATTTAAGCCAAATGTATCCTGGTGCAAGCACTGGAAAGATAAACAGTAGATGTTCTGCTAATATGCCAGAATTCTCCAACTATATTTATAAATCAAACAATGGTATGCTTTTATTTTATTTTATTTTTCCCCCATTGATTTAAAGCATTTGAGAGATGTATTATAGCCTTGAAAAACTAGATACTTTTGTTGTTGTACCTTTGGGGTAAAAATGACTTATGTAATATTGAGGTCTGGATATTTTTCTTAAATGATTCTGTAATTCTCTGGTTCTCCAGCGTTTTAAGCCAAGATCATCTTGTGACCTTGGAGTGGAAGCTGATGAATGTAACTAATAATAGCAGGTGGTTGATCCTAAATCCTTAAGCCATTTTATTTTAGCATATGGAAAGAGCATTAAACTTGGTGGTTCTAAGTTTCATTAACTAGCTTGATGACTTCAGATAAACGTCACTCTTTCTGAATTTATATTTATCAATCAGTTATGTGATAAGACTCTGTCTGTCTTCCATCCGTATTCTATGGGACAATAATAGAAGGTGTTAAGAGTTTTTTCTTGATGCAGCTCCCATGAAGAAAAGTTTGGAAAATGCCTATATTGATAACCTAGTTAACACTTCACTGAGGACTTATGGAATGGCCCTAGTATGGAAAAAAATTTTCATTCAACTTTTAGAATTATGTGGGCAGTATATATTCCAGAAGAGTATTAATTAGGACAGCTATTCTCTTTGTGTTAATGCTGTTACAGGTTTAATAAGCAGAAACCATTTTATGTTTTCACCTAGTTTAATAGCATATTTTTATTCTATGTTGCAGCCAGTGCTGAGTGATCAATAATACTGTGAGGGTGTTATTGCATTTTATGTCTAGATTAAAAAAAGTTAAATAAACAGCAAATTAAAGAATAAGGGACAATTTAAATGTTGGAGAAAAACGTGTAGAACTTAGTTAAAATAAATTGAGATGTGAGAAAGCACATTGTATTTCATCAACCTATACTATTTATACTTTTAATCAAACTTCAGTGAAGATAAAGGGAAGCAGCAAAAATGATTCTTAAATTCTTAATTGGCATTTACTGTTAAGTATTATAAAGTATTGTTATATGTGATATAGGAAAATAAATAGAATTATGCTTTGTTTTTCAGCTTTTGACAATGTTGATCAGAAAAAAAGCTCCTTGTCCTTATCCTGCAGAAGAAAGACTGTTAATGACATAGACTCCATTAGCCTAACAACTGATGATCTATTAAAACTTCCAGCAGATGGGTCATTTTCTTTTGCTTATGTTGGATCAGATCATCAAATTAGCAAGAAAAAGAAGAAATGCATTGGAAGACTGAGTTCATCTGATACTGAAAAGAAGCAAAAATTTCAGGAACTCTCCACTCTCATGTGCAAGGATGATTTAGTTACTCCTGTTGTATACACAGATATAAACGGAAAGCAATGTGGTAGGCTAAAAAACCCAAAACTTGTGAAAAAGACCAATAAATGCATTTCTGAACCATCTTTACTTTTTTCTAAGAAATTGTCTTTCAAGGACAGTTCAGAGCACAGTCTTGAAAAGAATTACCCAAGATGGCTCACTAGCCAGAAATCTGATCTTAATGTTTCAGGGATAACTAGTATACCTGACTTCACCTACCCTGTGTGGCTCAACCGTCAAGACTTGCTACCTGATACAAATAGTCAAAGGATACATGAAATATTTAAAGAAGATCAGTGTTCCCCTAGACATAGTTACCAGGCACAAAGAACTTCTCGACTTACGAACAAATTAGATTGTTTTGAATATTCTTTTGAACCCTCAAACACTTCAGATTCTTTGAGGGATGACAAAGAACTAATTAATGGATGTAAATGTGATTCTCAATGTAGCCAGTGTCAATGTGAGAATCCAGTTCTCCCAGGACAAACCAAAAAGCCATTCAGTGGTAATTTCTTTGTTTTGTTTTTAAGAACCAAAGGTAGTGCTGTAAATTTGACCTAATGTCTAGGCGCTTTTATATGATTTTTTTTTAATGTAATGATCAGATGATAAATCTTTTGAGCACTTAATGGTCTTCATCTATGTAGCATTTTATGCCTAGAAAATGTCTTTTCTCCCCTTTGAAATTTCATTAAAATTTTTATTAACTGATGTGTATATATTCTAAATTATCTGAATTCTAATTTGTTGCCTATGAGATTTTGCTGTGCTGTGCATTTATTTTTTTCTCTTGAATTAATTTAATCTTTTAAATTAGGTGACAAAATTGAATTGCTTATCCTGAAGGCCAAGAGAAATCTAGATCATTGTGCTGACGAGTCACTGAAGTCTATGAAAAAGGATGATAGTCCGTGTTCATTAGATAAACTTGAAGCAGAAAGATCATGGGAAAATATCCCTGTTACTTTGTACGTAAGTTCTAATGGAGAAACTTTTTCGTTCTCCAAATGAAAAAGGTCATGTGAACAGTTAATTTATTTTTTAAATATCTCCGTGATAATTAACAGTTGTGACATGTTATTCTATAGAACATTGCCTTTGTGTTTCTTTGAATTGCATATTTCAGTTGTTACCACAAGATGGTGTAATGTTGCATAACCGTACAACTTTTGTCTTCTTTACATGTTCCTTTTGTTGTACTGTAAAATACCGATTTATGTTTAATATGAAAAATCACAACTATAAGCAACTATTTTGCAGATGGAGGAGTGCTATGAAATTCTTGTTTTACTTTTTTTTTTCTCCTATATTCTTTCTCTATATATGTTGTTTACGCGGTTATCCATTATTTTCATTTACATTTTATTTTCTCTTAGTTGTTATTTTCCTTAAACAGTGGTGCATGTTTTGTTATGGTCTATTGTAGTGCATTTTTGTAGTTTCTAATATTGTTTTTATTTGTGTGCTTAACCTTGCTATGACATAGTGTCTCAGAATTAATTTAAACTGTTTACCTGGATACCTATGAATGTTAGTGTGGAGAAGAATTGAGCTTAGGTAGCAAAGCTTTTTTCCTTAGCTATATTATTACATCTAAACTCATTCTTGGTAACCCTATAGACTCTGATAAATTATTATCTTCTCTTGTCTAAACTTTCATTCTGTTATATTCTGTTATAGACAGAGTGTTTTAGTTCCAGTTCTTGTCTTGATCACTCCTCAGTTGAACATCTTATTTTTTTTGTAATATAGGCACTTACTATAATTCTGGTTTGGGATTGAACTCTGTTCCTTTTTCCGTCTTTGCTGACACCTTGTACAAGTTAAACTGCTTTGTACAAGTTTTTCTTCTGCTTTGAACAGACTTTATACAAGTTATTCTACATGGGGTTGTTGTGAGGATTCGTTTGATTAGAAAATATATATAAGGTACTTAGTACAATTTCTGACTTATGACAAGCTGTCTTGTAAATTGTTAATAGTGGTGATAATTATCCAGAATATTTTTCCCTCATTTAGCTTCATTTCTCAATTGTTGGTTCGGTAGTGTCTTTATTTATTTAAAACTTGGGCTAATAATTAGCTCACTTAATTCTTAAACTTATTTTCTAATTTTCTTGTCAGTTGGTCTTGGTATTTGTGAAGTACCATAGCTGTAATACTTTGCTTTTAATTGCAACAACCAGAATGGGTGAGCAAATAGTACCAGAGGGGTTTAAGAGTAAAATTCTTGAATGCTTTTAGTGTCTTATGTAATTAGATAATAACAATTTATGCTTATATAATTATTATTATAATTGTTGGTTTGGCCCAGTACCTTGCATATATTGACTTCTGGAAGATTGAATTCATTATGCAATTCAATTCGTTATATAAAATGAATGATGGATTATCAGAAGGAATAGACCTGACCTTAGTGTGATGCTGACAAATTATTGTCAATCTACCGTCAAAAGAAAAAGTGACTAGGAAGTAGTCAAGGTAGTATACTAAAAGGTAGAACACAACTGCAATCTGATCATTGCTTTTTTGTTTGTTGTTTAACATATTTATAACGGAAAATTTCAAAGAAATACAAAAGAATAATATAATGAATTCCTATGTACCCCACACACGTCTTCAGTAATTTGGTAAATGCTTTTTGATGGTAGTGGTTGGTTGCGCAAACTCCTTTGGTAAAGAATGCGAGAGAGGACTACTTGGGGGTAAGAAAAAGCTCATAGTAAGTTAGGAATCAAATGAGTCAATAATGACATCTGCTAATTATTAAGAAAAAATTAGAATTGTGAACTTATATTTATGCAAAGATTATTAGGTATCTGAGTACTTGACTTAGAAACACATATATAAATAAGAAAGAGAATGACTTTGTTTATTTTCTGTAACTAATAGAATTTGTTTTGGGAAAATTCTGACTTTTGCTGGGGTAGCTCTACTATCCCCTGAAACATCGGGAAAGAAACTAATATTGTGCCAGGTACACAGAGTTAATTTATGCAATACTTCTGTGAGATAAGTGGGACTACATATGTAAAACTGAAGTTTAGGTAGATAAATTACATAAAGTCATATAGTGAATGGAATTGGGGTTTGAACTCAGGAGTTTTAATTTCACAATTGGTCTTTTTCCTACTGTCATCTGTTTTCTATGTTAATGCCAATTCTGGAGAGCGAGTTCTGTTGCTTTGACGTGGAAGAGCATGTAACTACCATCCGGGGGTTTTATTACCATTGGGTAGCTGTTTATTTGGAAAAATGTACTCCTTATTTCAAATAAATGAGCTTTTGGAGCATAGCCTGTAGTTGAAGGCTTGTTTGAGGACACTAATGTTTTTACTTCATAGTTTTTTCTTAAAGCTTTAAAGCAGAAGGGCACCTACGTGGCTCAGTCAGTTCAGCCTCTGACTTTGGCTCAGGTCATGATCTCAAGGTTTGGGAGTTTGAGCCCCGTGTCGAGCTCTGTGCTGACAGCTCAGAGCCTGGAGCCTGCTTTGGATTCTGTCTCCCTCTCACCCTGCCCCTCCCCTGCTGGTGCATGTGCATTTTCTCTCTCTCTCTCTCTCAAAAATAAATAAGCTTAAAAAAATATATATTAAAAAAAAGCTTTAAAGTAGGAACAAGGAAATAGGGAGGGTGAGATTCTAGTATCAGTTTAGGGAGATAGGGACTTACCAAGCAAAATCAATATGAATTGTATTTGCAATGTTGTTTCTTGGTGATTATTTGTATTTAAATGATAACCAATTCTAAACTAATTTTTATTAATTGAGAACTTAATTACTATCTTGTATCCTTAAATCCTATTTAGCAAATCTCCTGTTCCTGTTAACTCTGATGATAGTCCTCAACAAACTTCAAGGGCAAAATGTACTAAAGGGTTCCTCGATGATTTTTTAAATAATGATAATAAGGTGGGTGAAATTAAATTTTTTTAACTTATTAAAGGAGAATTTTTTTAACTTATTAAAAGGATTAATGACTAATACACATATTGTAATTTCTGAATTATTGTTAAAAAACAAAAAATGTTTCAAATACCCTCTTCCTCAATACACATGCATAAAATTATCATCACTCCTAGAATTATTGACCATTTTATTTTCGTATTTTAAGGTAGAGGGACCTGGGATTGAACTCTACAGAGAGCCTAAATTATGTTTTTGTCTTGTTTTGTTTTGTTTTGTTTTTGGACAATGTATAAAGTATACCAGTATAAAGCAAGTTATATTTTCCCATAGGATGGTTGATTATTGAGAGTTGTGTTTGTAACTAAGAGAAAAGTATAAATATCTATAATTTAAAAAAATTGTTTTTAATGTTTATCTTGGAGAGAAAGAGAGGGATGGAGGTAGGGAGGCACAGAGAGAGGGAGACACAGAATCCGAAGCAGGCTCCAGGCTCTGAGCAGTCTGCACACAACCTGACATGGGGTTTGAACCTCCATACTGTGAAATCATGACCTGAGCTAAAGTCAGATGCTTAATTGAACATCCATAAATCTCTGTAATTTAAAATAGGAAAATGTTTATCCAATTATGCCAACTCAGCAAATGTGCATCTTGCAAGTAACCCCCAAATAAAGAATAATGTGTATGTATGCACATAAAAAATTAGTATATTTGACAGAAATATAGCCATGGTTGTTAAATATTAAAATCAGACTTTTGGAATCTTAAAATCTGGAAGATTTGGGAGGTTGAACACTCAAAAATTAACTGAAAAATTTAATAAAATGAGTTCCTTTAATGAAATTTATTGGAGAAAGTAGAGGCTTTCAGAATATGTTTGATCTTAGAACATTGTGTAAGATATTGTAGCAGATGTTGGGTAAGTGAAGCTTAATTATTAAATATTTTTTTGACAGATACTTGACTACCAAGCACTACTTTGGGAACTATATCCCCAGTAGTGAATAAGAGAGAGGAAATCCTTGTGTTGTGGATCTTTTATTCTGTTAGACAAACTAAACAAGTATATGGTATGCAGTATATAAGGGAGTACTATAAGTGTTGTGAAGAAACATTAGTTGGAATAGGAAAATACTGGTACAATTTTCAATAGGGTAGTCAAGAATGACCTCTCTGTTGAGGTGATACTTGAGCAAAAATCTAAAATGAGTGAGTAAGCCAAGTATTCATCAGGAAATAACTTTACACCTAAAAGTAATAAGTGCAGAAACCCCAAGGCATGTTTAAAAATAAGAGTCCAGTAGTTTAGCTCAATCAGAATGAAGAAGGTAAGATGGGGAATAACCAGGAACCAGATCATGTAGCATCTTGTATGCGGTGCAATGAGGATTTTTATGTTTTCTGTAGGTGAGATGAGAAGTCACTGGAGGGTTTTGAGTGTGAAATGATCAGACCCACATGTTAAAATATGAAATGGCAGCTGTATGGAGCAAAGACTTAAAAGGAGCTGGTGAAGGAGCAGCTGGTGAGGGAGCAGGGAACCTAGTTAGGAGACTTTTGCAGTCTTTCTCGATACGATTGGCTTAGGGTGGGAACATTGGTGGTAGTCAGAAATGGGTAGACTTGGCAAATATTTTGATGGTAGACCTAGTAGAATGGAGATAGAATTCAAAGAGTGAATCCAAGTTGTTTGAGCCAAGCAGCTAAAAGATTGGGTGGTGCCATTTACTTAGGTAAAGAGCACTGGTAGAGGAACAAATTTGTAGAAGTTATTTTAAGTTTGAGATAAATGAATGTTAAATACTAACTAGTGGTCTTTTTTTCCCCCTGCAAGTACACACACAGTCTCACTACCAGCGTGTTTTTGTTTTGCTTTTAATACTTTTAGATGCACACAAAATTCCCGTCACCATTCTTTCAGTTTCTCTAATGCTATCATCTCACATACCATAGTATAATGATCACGAAAGGGAATTAACTTAGGTGTAATTCTGTTATCTAAACTATAGACATTAGTCTAAATCCACTGGTTTCTCTACCAGTATCCTGTTCCAGGATTCAACATTGCATGTATTTGTCATGTTTCCTTTTAAAGTATTCTTTAAAAAAATTTTTTTTAATGTTTATTTTTGAGAGAGACAGTGTGTGAGCAGGGAAGGGGCAGAGGGAGACACACAAAATCTGAAGTAGGCTCCAGGCTCTGAGCTGTCAGCACAGAGCCTAATGTGGGGCTTGAACCCACAAACCATATCATGACCTGAGCCGAAGTCAGATGCTTAACTGAGCCACCCAGGTGCCCCAACTTGTCATGTTTCTGTAATCTACTTCAGTCTGTGACAGTTTCTCAGTCTTCCCTTGTCTGTCATGACCTTGACACCCGTGAAGAGTACTGGTTGGTTAGTTATTTTGTAGACAGTTCCTCAGTTTGGGTTAGTCTGAAGTTTTCTCATGATCAGAATGAGGTTATGCATTTTGGCAAGAATACAATAGAAATCATACTATGCTCTTCTCAGTGCATCATATCAGAAGGTTCATGTTATATTGCTATCATTGATATGCTGATATGTGTGTTAGCTGGGCTACTGTGATAAATATGCCATAGACCTGGTGGTTTAAACAACAAACACTTATTTCTGGAGGATGAGAAGTCCAAGATCAAGGTATCTGGTAAGATCCTGGTTCCCAGCTTGTGGATGGCCACCTTCTCCATATGGTCTCCCATTGATCTCCCGTGACAGAGAACAGGGAGGAAGCAAGCAAGCCCTCTTGTGTCTCTTGGATCAGGGCACTGATCCCATTCATGAGGGCTCCACCCTTATGACTTAATTACTTCACAAAAGTCCTTTCTCCAAATACCATCACATTGGGACTAGTCTTCAATGTAAGAATTTTAGGGAAACACAAACACTCAGTTCATAGCAATATGTTAATATAATAATATATTAATACATAAAATTATGTTAATACTTGTGATGTTAGCCCTGAACTGTCTACTGTGTGTCTCTTTAGTAGAATTACAGTATCCCCTTGTAATTAATAAATATGTTAGGGGAGATATTTTGAGACTGCACACAGGTACATGTATATTTCTATATTTGTGTATGTGTCATATTTTACAGTATGTATAAAATCGTGAGTTCATACTGATATTTTTGACTCCAGTCTTGCAGTGACTTGTTTTAGTCTTTCTTCCTTATTTGTAACTTCTTTCTCCATTGGTAAGAATCCTATTACTATCCATAATCCCTTAACTATTTGTTCATTCTTAGTATACATATAGTTTGACAATTGCTAAGCTATATTCTTGTAAGGAACAAATTTACTGACTAGATCACATTATTTATGTATAATTCTTTTTATCTTTAGCCTTACAGTATCCAGCCAAAGTCCTGCTTTCCAAAGTAACCTTGGTTAATTATTTTGTTCCCAACCCTTCAGTGTGGTCATGTTCAACCATAATACTGTTAGTTTGTTCATTTTTATTGTACATATTGGGTTTAAACCACATTTTATTTGGTTTAAATTATTTGTTTTTTGAATATGTGAAACATTACTATAGTTTTGAGAGAGCTATACAAAAAGATATAGTCTAAGATATTCACTATCTGGTTTTAATGACAAGTCTCAGGACAAATTCTGTTAGACACCAACATTTATTAAATATTCACTAGTGAATTGCACAAATAGTTTATGTAATCCATTTCATAGTTTTCTTTTTGGAACTCTGATCACTAGTTTGCATGAAAAATCCACTCCAGGCTTTTGTAACTTATGGTTGGCATCAGACAACTAGAAATTTTGTTGTCTTTTTAATGTTTATTTTTTTAAGCCAGTGGCTGCATGCACATAATTTAAAGATAATGTCTCAGGTGCTATCTGCAGGATTCTAAGGCTAATTGAATCCTTAATCCTTGTTTATTTTTCTTTACTTTTATTATTTTTTTAAATGTTTATTTTTGAGAGTGAGTGTGAGTGAGTGTGAGCATGAGTGTGGGAGGGGCAGAGGAAGGGGAACAGATGAGCCAAAGCACACTCCAGGCTCCGCATTGACAGCAGAGAGCCCGTTGCAGGTGCAGGGCTCTTGAACTCGAGACCCGCGAGACCTGAACCGAAGTCAGATGCCTTAACTGAGCCACCCAGGCACTCCTATTTTTCTTTATTTCTTGAACTTTGGTGAAATATGTGTAACATAATATTTACTCTTTTAACCATTTTTAAGTATATAGTTCTATATAGTAAATACCTTCACATTGTTGTGCAGCCATCACCGCTGTCCATGTTTAGAACTTCATCTTCCCCGACTGAAACTCTACATCTTAAATACTAATTTCCCATTCCCCTTTTGCCCTGCCTCTGGCTAGCACCATTCTACTTTCTTTCTTTCTCTATGAATCTGACTACTCTAGGAACCTTGTGTGCTTTATTAGGCAGCTGTGATAACAAAATACCATAGGCTGAGTGACTTAAATAGGAAGAAAGTTATTTCTCACAGTTCAGGAGTTTGGGGAATCTACGATCAAGGTTCTAGCTGAGTCTGTTCTGGTGAAGGCTTGCTTCCTTGCTTGCAGGCAGCTGCTTTCCCAGTGTCTGTCCATGGCCTTTCCTCGAGCTCTTAGGGGTCTCTTATTAGAAGGACAATAATCCTATGGCATCTGGGCCCTACTCGTATGACCTCATTTGGCCTTAATTACCTCCTTATGGCCCTGTCTCCAAATATAGCCGCATTTGAGGTTAGGGCTTCAACATGAATGTTTGTTGGGAAAGGGCACAATTTAGTCCATAGCATCATGTAAGAAGAACCATACAATATCTGTCCTTTTGTGACTGGCTTATTTCACTTACCCTAATGTCTTCAAGGTTCATCCATGTTGTGTCGTGTCCAAATTTCCTTCCTTCCTTAGACTGAGTAATACTTCATTATATGTACCATGTTTTGTTTATCCACTCATCTGTGATGGATACTTGGGTTGTTTCCACCCTCTGGGTATTGTGAACAATGCTGCTATAAATATAGGTGTGTAAATAATCTGTTTTGAATCTGTACTTCTATTTCTTCTAGATATATAACCAGAAGGTGATCGTAGGGTAATTCTGTGTTTAATTTTTTGAAGAATTGCCATAGTGTTTTCTAGAGCACCTGCACCGTTTTACATTTCTATATCCCATTTCTTATACTCTATTCATGTAACTGTGGAGAGTGTGCTTAACTTTGAACCTCTTCAGTGACAGCCTATTTCTAATATTCTTGTGCTTGTCAACAACTTCCTCTAGACTTGAAGTTTAAATAGTATGTAAATTATATCATCTATACTGAAATATGTTATGAAGCCTGTTTGCCATTATGTGGTAGTTACCAGGATACAGCAACTCATTTGAAAGATATAAAAATAATAGGTTGGTAAGAAGATTTTAAAAGAAGTTTTAAAAAATATCCCTTATAGATTCTCTTAAAAGAATCCTGATCATGTTATGTAGTACTGTTGCCTTCTTTGGATGCAGGTAGGATCAGTTGATAATTGAGGTTAGAGTGTTTTTTTACATAGCAAGGAATGTGTGACCAATGAGTAGGTGAAAAACTAGCATTCTCTGTGTGAAAACATTTAAAGGTATTTAGAGAATGCTATATTTGCAATTCAGGTTCTTGTTCAGCTAATAACCAGCTTTATTTACATCCCTGAAAAAGAGCATGTTGGCTTTCCTGAGCTCTGGGGACCTTTCATTTCTAAGAAATCTGTGATTTTAAATGTATAAATGAAAACATTGCAATTGTGAACATGTCCAGTTCATTTGATAAGAGCAGGGACTAGGAAGGATGTGCCAAACTTTATGGTTGTCTCTAAATAACTTCCCTGGCAACTGAGTAAGGGGAGGGGTTGAGTTACAATTTTGATTTTTCAAAACACATTATTGTTTTTTATTGTTTGAATTTTTGCATTTTATATTGGGGGGAAAATATAAAAGAAAACTTTTTTTCTTCCCTGAATTTGCTTGGTTAATCATTCATCTGTTTTAATGTCAGAGCTCTACCCTTTCTGGAGGGAAACATCATGGTCCTGTTGAAGCCCTGAAACAAATGTTATTTAATCTTCAAGCAGTACAAGAAAGTTTTAATCAGAATAAAACAGCAGATCTGAAAGAAGAAATTAAGCAAGTAAGCACAAACTTGATTTATGAATTGAGACCTGTGAATGTGTATTAAGATTTGTGGAGACATATCCCTTTCCACAATTTGTTTTTTCAGTTTGACCTCCAGTTTTATGTTAATAATGCCACATAACACGTTCTAGAGTTGTAGTGTTGTTATTTTTTTCAGAAAGTAACGTACTCAAATTTAGTACCATTACAGTTCTGTAGCTGTGTTCCCCTGAATGGATTATTCTCTTTAGTTTACTGTTATTAATACAGCATCTTATTTAGATATGTTAGTGTTAGAACTATAGTTACGGAAGAGTTATAGGAGTTGTTTTGTAATGCTCTGCAAAATTATTTGTATAACCTAACATTTTGTATTTATATTTGGAAATCCTTTTCACCCTTAGACTTCTCTACATAATCTTTGTCTTCTGAAATTTTGTTACCATGTGTTTGACTTTTCTTATAGTTAATATAAAATTTTATTTAAAAACCATTGCTTTTTTATATATTTCCTAGGAATTTCAAAATCTCTTTGTGCTTTGGATTGCTATTCTGTAAGGGTTGAATTTTCTTCACAGTAGTACAGTGTTTACATAGAGTTTATATTCTTGCAAGTCTGATTGGGAATTCTAATTCTGCCATTTAACTGGCAAGTGAAAAATTTGTACAAATCTCTTAACCTCTTTAGTTTCAGTTTCTTCTGTAAAATGCAGTTGTTGAAAAGATAAATGGAGACCTACTATGTGAAGTACTTATATAGAGCTTGGCACCTGATAAAAACTTAATAGCTGATAAATAATAAGTATTTTTTCATTGTTTTGTTATTCAGTAGAGCTTAATGAAATTCAGTTTAAATTATAAATGAATGGCTAGAAACTGTTAAGCTTGAATTGTATTTTTTCTATACATTTTAATGATTATTACATTAACATATAGTGTATAATCTTTCCTTTACCCCACCTCCTATTTTAGACATCATTGAGACATAACCTTGCTCACTGCAGCTATAATTTCAAGCCAGTGTGTTATTGTTATTGGACATACATTTAGAAGCACTCTTGAAAGATGAATAAGTAGTAGTTTTACTTTTGGAATAAAGAAAATATTTAATGCTTCACTGAAAATTATTTGCTAGATTTATTTCCTTGGAAATGGAGACAGTGCTTTTTAATGTTCTTATTTTTTACATATTAAGTAGCACTTAAGTTTATCATTATATAATATTTTCAATATTTTGTTATATTTGGTGTTTTTAATACTAGGTTTCAGAAGACAATTTCTCTCCATTACAATTGAAGGAAGGTATGGTTCCTATTACTAGGTCACTTCAAAAGTAAGTATTTTCTACTAATTTCTGAAGATGTTATGGATACAAATTCATGTTAGCCTTCTCTTTGAACTCAGAAGATTATAGGAGAAATTAAGTACTTCTAAGAATAGATAGGCTTGATCTTTTAAAAAATATTTATTTTTAATTTACATCCAAGTTAGCATATATTGTAATGATGATTTTAGGAGTAGAATCCAGTGATTCATCCCCTACATATAACACCCAGTGCTTATCCCAACAAGTGTCTTCCCTAATGCCCATCCCCCCTTCCACAACCCCTCCAGTAACCCTCTGTTTGTTCTCCATATTTAAGAGTCTCTTATGTTTTGTCACCCTCCTTGTTTTAATATTATTTTTGCTTCCCTTCCCTTATGTTCATCTATTTAGTATCTTAAATCCCACATATGAGTGAACTCATGATATTTGTCTTTCTCTAATTTTGCTTTGCATAATACCCTCTAGTTCCATCCATGTTGTTGTAGATGGCAAGATTTCAATTCTTTTTGAGTGCCTGGTAATACTCCATTGTGTGTGTGTGTGTGTGTGTGTGTGTGTGTGTGTGTGTGTGTATTCCACATCTTTTTTATCCATTCATCTGGTGATGGACATTTGGGCTCTTTCCATACTTTGCACATTGGAGTGCATATGCCTCTTTGAAACAGCACACCTGTATCCTTTGGATAAATACCTAGTAATTGCTGGGTTGTAGGGTAGTTCTATTCTAAAATTTTGAGGAACTCCATACTGTTTTCCAGAGTGGCTGCACCAAGTTTGCATTCCCACCAGCAGTGCAAAAGGGTTCCTTCCTCTGCATCCTCGCCAACATCTGTCATTGCCTGAGTTGTTAATTTTTAGCTATTCTGACTAGTGTGAGGTGGTAGCTTATCGTGGTTTTGATTTGTGTTTCCCTGATGATGAGTGTTGAGCCCTTTTCCATGTCTATTCACTTATTTTGCCCATTTCTTCACTGGATTATTTTTGGGGGGGTGTTGAGTTTGATAAATTCTTGATAGATTTTGGATACTAACCCTTTTTCTGATAATGGCATTTGCAAATACCTTCTCCCATTCTGTTGGTTGCCTTTAGTTTTGCTGATTGTTTCATTTGCCGTGCAGAAGCTTTTTATCTTGATAAGATCCCAGTGGTTCATTTTTGCTTTTGTTTCCCTTGCCTCCCGAGACATGTGAACTAAGAAGTTGCTGCACTGAAGGTCAGAGAGGTTTTGCCAGCTTTCTCCCTAAGGATTTTGATGGCTTCCTGTTTGTTTAGGTCTTTCATCCATTTTGAGTTTATTTTTGTGTATGGTGTCAGAAAGTGGTCCAGGTTCAATCTTCTTCATTTTGCTTCCAGTTTTCCCAACACCATTTGCTGAAGAGATTTATTCCATGGGATATTCTTTCCTGCTTTGTCAAAGATTAGTTGACCATACATTTGAGGGTCCATTTCTGGGTTCTCTATTCTGTCCCACTGATCTGAGTATCTGTTTTTGGCCAGTATGGCCATACGGCCTTGATGATTACAGCTTTCTTATACAGCTTGAAGTCCAGAATTGTGATGCCTCCAGCTTTGTTTTTCTTTTTCAGGATTGCTTTGGCTATTCGGGGTCTTTTCTGGTTCCATACAAATTTAGCTCTGTGAAGAATGCTAGTATTCTTTTTTGATAGGGATTGCATTGAATATGTAGATTCCTTTGGGTAGTATCGATATTTTAACAATATTTGTTCTTCCAGTCCATGAGCATGGAATGTTTTTCCTGTGTGTGTGTGTGTGTGTGTGTGTGTGTGTGTGTGTGTGTGTGTTGTGTCTTCTTCAATTTCTTTCATAAGTTTTCTATAGTTTTTAGTTTCATTGTATAGATTTTTCATTTCTTTGGTTAGGTTTATTTCTAGATATTTTATGGGTTTTGGTGCAATTATAAATAGGATTGATTCCTTGATTTCTCTTCCTGCTGCTTCATTATTGGTATATGGAAATGCAACCGATTTCTGTGCATTGATTTTATGTCCTGTGATTTTGCTGAGTCCATGGATCAGTTCTAGCAGTGTTTTCGTGGAATCTTTGGGTTTTCCATATAGAGTATCATGTCGTCTGCAAAGTGAAAATTTGACTTTCTCCTTGATGATTTGGGTTCCCTTTATTTCTTTGTGTTGTCTGATTGCTGAGGCTAGGACTTCCAATACTATGTTGAGTAATAGTGGTGAAAGTGGACATCCCTTTCGTGCTCCTGACCTTAGGGAGACAGCTCTCATTTTTCCCCCATTGAGGGTGATTTTATTAGCATTGGGTCTTTCGTATTTGGCTTCTATGATCTTGAGGTATGATCTTTCTATCTCTACTTCCTTGAGGGTTTTTATCAAGAAAGGATGTTGTACTTTGTCAAATGCTTCCTCTGCATCTGTTGAGAGGATTATGTGGTTCTTGTCCTTTCTTTCATTACTGTGATGTATCACATTCATTGATTTGCAGATAGTGAACCAGCTGTGCCTCCCAGGTATAAATCCCACTTGGTCATGGTGAATCATTCTTTAATGGATTGTTGAATGAAGGTGGCTCATATCTTGTTGAGATTTTTCCATCCTATACTTGATATTTTTAAGCTCCATGGAACATATTGTTTAATGCTGAACTTTTCTCTTAAACTTGTGCTATTGCCTGTTAATATGTTCTTAGGACCAAATGAGATAACCTTAGTCACCTAAATATAATGGATATGAGTGGCTTAGAGAGACTTTCTTTTCATTTGAGTAATAGCAACAATTTAACATAGTATTGGTGTGGATATCATGGAAGAACAACTTGTTTATAAAATGTGTTTTTATGTATTTCCTCTAGAATAAACATAATAATAATAAATTTGTCATTATTTGACATATCGCTATAGAAACCTAAAGTGCTGGATAAAAAGATAGGTCTAAATGCCCTAAGTGTGTTAATCCATCTGTTTTCTTAGTTACATTATCTTAAGCAAAAATGTGGAGATGGGTACAGATCTTTCCTATGGTCATGGTATTGGCAGAGGGAATGGTATTTATTTGTGGGTTTGGCTGTGTGAATATGAAGTGCCCTCAGAAGGTGGAATACTGGACTTTAGGAAATGGTAAGATTGATATTTTTTACTTTAGTACCTCCATTTCCCTTTGCTAGAAGTGGGGCAATACAAATCTTGTCTACTTTGTCCTTTCAGAATATGGTTAGAATTTGGTTGTCTAAGGAAGTGGTGCAAAAGTGAAACACTAGACATGTAAACTTACGACTCTAGTTGTGATATTTATGTGTATGTATGTGTATACACACACACTTTTTTAAAATTTCCATACTTTAAAAATATATGATTTTTTCCCCTCAAGTTTATAATTTATAATTTATAATTTTCTGGGTGGAAATAATGCCTTACTGTATCACTTGCCATAGTATTTGAGTATAGTGTTCCTATCTAGTAGGGGTCTGTGAATACTGATAATATTTATTGAACACTTACCAAGTGTCAGTGTTCTTTCTTAGTGCTTTTGAGTAATTCATGTGATCTTTACAATGCTCTGAGGTTAAGTACTATTATTATTTTCATTATTCAGATCAGGTGATAAAGATCAAGTAATTAACTTGGCCCAAGGTTACACAGCTAGTAAGAAGTAGCACTGGGATTCAAATCAGATGGTCCGATTCTACAGTCTATGTTCTTAACACTCATCTTATTAATGATAGTGGTAGATTATCCATCTAGACTGGTGTAGGGCGTCAGTTGATTATTTAGGATAAAGACCTATTCTGCTTTAAAATTTAAAATAAGATGACCTCAAGCTTTCTATGTTTTTAAAAGCATTTATATTGAACTTGTGTCATAGACTTAAATGTGTTTCCAAAGTACATAGCCTGGAAGATGTTTTTCTTTGTGAAAATAAACCCTGGGCTGTAAGTAGTAAATGACCACAAAAGTTGATATAGATTGTAGGCACTTTTACCATTAGCTGAGAATATTTTTTAACTGTATTTTTTTTATATTTATTTATTTTTGAGAGACAGAGCACAAGTGGGGGAGGGGCAGACAGAGACGGTGATGCAGAATCTGAAGCAGGCTCTAGGCTCTGAGCTGTCAGCACAGAGCCCGATGCGGGTCTCAAACTCACAAGCTCTGAGATCATGACCTGAGCCGAAGTCAGATGCTTAACTGACTGAGTCACCTAGAAACCCCGAATATTTTTAATAGTAGTTACTTTTTTTCTGGCTTACACAATCAGTAATATTGCCTACATATAAAATGCCATTTACAAAGAGTAAGATTTATGTTTGTTAGATGGCGCTTAGCTGTTGATTCTGTTGGATTAGCTGGTGCAATCTTAATTTGGCTTTTACTTTACATTTCAAAATTGTTATCAGTAAGGTACTTGTACTGATACGAAGTTAAGTGTAACCTTTTAAAACTATGTTAGTACATGTTTTCTTTATTTTTAGTCTGTAGATTATTTTAAGAACAATTTGAAATTCAGATTGTTCTGGTTAGGTTTATGGCCAACTTTTCATATTTTAAAATAAATGGACTCTGCTTTTTCAGAGGTTGCAGATTGTGCCTGGGATACTTTAATGACCTTTCCTGGGATGAAAGTCCTGTGATGTCTCTCCCTTTCCCTCAAATAGCAGTTCTTGTTTTTAACAGTTTGATTGCTAAGAGTTTTAAAATGCCTTTCATTAGTCTCAGGAAACGCCAGGCTCTTAGTGTGGGTTCTGTTTACTCTGTTGGACACTCAGTTTTCTTATGTTCTTTCTTTAAAAATAACTACTCTCTAGGAAGACTCATTGGACCTAAAGTGTGAAAGACTAAGTATAGCTTAAGATGTTATTTTTTTCAGAAGGTATTACTTTTAATAGGAATCTAAATTGTAATTGTTTTGTATCTTTATAATTCTTAGCTTTGTCCTATGCATTTACATATTAGGAACTCAATAAAAACTTATTAACTGAAACCTCCATGAGAGAAATTTCTCATCTTTAAGCAAATGAAAAAATTGTAGATTTTGAGCTGGGGCCTTTTCTAGAACCTTGTAGGTCATGTAAGCCACCAGCTACTCTGTCTAGGCTGGCTGTGAAAGATGAGCAATAATTATATTGCTCATACATTGTAAAGGTGAGCAGTTGGAGACTATCGCAGAATCATCAGTCATCCAAAAATAATTTGTATTGGCTTTGGAGTATGTTTTATATGTTGTTTTATATATAATTTGGAAATGAATGTGTAAGATTTTGTAGTTTTCAGTACTAAAGGCCATGCTGTGAAGATTTAGTGATAGCTAGAAATCCTTTTTCTCTCACTTTTTTTTTCCCACTCAGTTTTCTGGTCTTCATTCTAGACTAGAGATAGACAGAATTACCTCTCAGATTTGTAAAACATGATCCTGGAGCAAAATTTTTTCTTTATACTAACGTACTCTACTCAGATTTAGGGAGTAGTAGGCAGTTTGTTTAGTTGTTGCTGGATACAAGGCTGAAACTTAATCCTTAAGAACAGCCAGCATAGCAGTACTGACAGGCAACCAGAGGCAAGATATCAGTGAGTAAATTAAAATACAGTTTAGTTACTTTCATATAATCAGTCTGTTATTGAGTTTCTGTGGGCTCATTGATGGATACATTCATAATTAGACAGGAATTTTTAAAATTTCAGTTTGTACTGTGAATGACTATTTGGTGTTGTAACATAACTCTCAAATTCATATTTTTCCCATTAGCTTGCTTTTTCACTTTTTTAGAGAAGAAACTCAAGAATAATTTCCTTCTATTATTTTACCCTTTGCTTCTCCCTACACATATCTTTGGATTAGCAAGTCACTTTTGGTGGCCTCTTCTCTAAGTAGATTGATTGTCTTATTCTTAGGGCAGATAGAGGTTAAATGAAAGAAAATGAAAGCTGATTGTGTAGCTGAGGTAGGGGGCTGAGGAGTTAACATTACTGCTTAGCTTTTTCTTTCATTCTCATCATACCACACCCCTCCCTTCCCTTCCCATCCTTCTTTCTCCCTGGCATTGTGTTTTAAAGACAAAACAGGGCTAGAAAGGAAACCAGTTATATTGAGTTACAGTTATGAAAATATTAGATTAAGTTTCTATTTGGATACATGTGCTTCTTTGTCAATGCATTTAAATAAGACATTTAATATACAGGTAAGTTAAAAATAATTTTTTAAAATGGCTTTGTGTATAACTTACGTAAAAGCATTAAACCATAATGTGGTCTTTTACTTAACCTTCACATGTTGATCAGGAAACAGAGAAAGGGAATATTGGAAAGCATCAGTGGGTCACCAGTGAGGTTTCACTGTTAAGTGGATGAACAGCAAGGCTCCAAGTTGTCTAATAGTTGGCCAGTTATGCCCTATGAACTGTGGGATTGTAGACAGAAGGAATACTTCGTTACATGTGTTCTAGCAGTGGGTTTAATAATGAATGTAATTTTGTAACTATTACATAGCTATGTCTGACATAGCTATATGAATATAAAATAAATTTTTAGATTCCTTCATTGACTATAATGTGATAGAAAGGATTTCTGATTTCTATGGCATATGCAGTCACAGAGTTGGGTCTGTTGTTAGAGATAGTATTTGGTGAAAATAAAGATGAGAATATTTCTCCCCATTCAGTTTTGTAGATCCTGTAAATGCAAGGGATCTGTGGCCCTCGAGAGTTATAAACAGATAAGATTCTAGCCGCTTGCCTCTCCTTCCCTTCCTGTCTTTGTCCCTTCCTCTCTTTCTGTCCTCCTTCCCTCCCTCATTCCCTCCCTTCTTTCTATTCTCCTTCCCTCACTCCCTTTCTTTCCTTCCTATTTTACTGCTAAGCAATCTCTGCACCCAGTGTGGATCTTGAACACACAATCCTGAGATCAAGAGTCGCAGGCTCCACCAACTGAGCCAGCCAGGTGCCCCTCTTTGTTTTGAATCATAGGTTGTTAAATAATAAGCTTGAAAAGAAAAAGGTAGATCTAAGTCGAAAGTATATTCACAGATTATCTTCTTTCTCGTAAGTGTGTTTCTAGGAAGAAGATAATTTTTAGGTAAAGAGTTTACTATAGGATGTAGAAATGATAGAATCTATTTAATTTTGCCTCTGATTGCATAGTAACTTTGGGTGAGTTATTGTCCTTTAGTTGATGAACATGAGAATCTTAGAAATTAACCCCAAAAGGGTGACAAAATCCAGATTCTTAATATATTTGAGTAAAAGTGTCCAAGAAGTAGAGTACAGGGAAATAGATATAATGTAGTAACTAACAGTACTAGATTCATCCATCCCCTTATCCTGGGTAAAGTGGAAGGTGTATTGTATGTAATACACATTCACTGAACCTGCGTTAGAGACTGTAGAGCAGAGTGTTGTAGTCACCACCGTTCAGCTCACCTTAGAAATAGTCATTTCTGTTAGGAAACACATTAGTACACATCGTAATTGTTATATTACTTGTTTTCTTGGTCCCTTATTAATAAGAGACCTGAAATATAGTTGATTAACTGATATTTTATGAGTGGTACTTAAGGTTCTGAATGAATAATAGGAAGGAAAAACTGGAAGAATATTTTTAGAGGAAGACTGGAAAGTTCAGGGCTTCTGTTTTCTTGGTTTGTTTGAGGAGTGATTAAATTTTCTCCATTGAGACCTGACCTATAATTTTAGCTTTGTTTTAGAGAAAAAAAATGAGGTTGTTGATATAATACCACAGAATTATCATTTGTTCCCCCCATGCTCAATAAAAACAAGTTTTTCTCACCTGTGACTGCTCTTTCAGTGCTATTTTAAAAAATTTAGCTATCTTGAATGTGCATCTTAATGAATATACTTTCTTTCTTAAGTAAGATACATCATATTCCAAAAGAAAAGGTGTAATTTCAGAGTTAGTATGAAAATCACATGAAAAACATGTTAAGTATGCTACAAATAAACCTACTCTTAAATTTCTTGGCAAACTTTAAAAAAAAAAACCCTTGAATGTCAAAAAAATACATTTTTAATGTAAGTATTTGTAGAATTTAAATGAATTATTTTAGCCTTCAGTTACTCAGATCTCAAGATTTAAAAAGAAAATTTCTAAATGTTTGATACTTATTCTATAAATTCATTTCTCATACTAATTTTGAAGTTAATAAACAATGTAATCACCATTTGTTGCTGTCTGCATTGTCTGCTCAGTCTTTAATACTGGTTTATAATGTGTTTTATACTTTTTAATGAAGGGCTTTGCACCATTTATCTCGCCTGAGAGACCTGGTTGATGATACCAGTGGGAAACAGTCACCGAAAATGTGAAGAGGAAAATAAAACATTCCAACCCATAGTCACCACAGAACTAAACTGTATTTTTTTCCTATTGTTTAAACTGACAAAGAAATTATAAGTCGTGCATTCTTCTGCATTTGGTTCAAGTATTATGTTTTTTTATTTTTTCCAAAAACAAACTTGAAAATGTGCATAGATTTTGTGACCTATCTTCATTTGATGCCGAAATACCAGAATGTGAACTGGAAGGAGCCACACTATGTCCCACAGTCTGCTTTTGGTTTTCAGGCCAGTAAATGTCCTCTGTTCAAAGATTTCCATTCCTGAAGCTTACATGGAGTTAATCTTCCTGAGCACCCTC
>NC_043713.1:20000759-20009561 GCF_006229205.1 Suricata suricatta | reverse complement strand
TTTTAATTTTCATAAGTATTTAAGATGTTGTATTTGCAAATAACATTAATTTAATAATGGGGTGATGCACTGCTAAAAGGAATGTTTTATGTTGTGAAATCCAGGAGAAAACATGATTTAATGAATGTTTTGATTTTGATTCTTTGTGTAAGATAATCTTGATCTTGACAGTTTATAAAGCATTTGGGGGGTATACATTTGAGAAGTTATTATTTTGATACTAGATTCTTTCCCAGACTTTAGTTTGGGGGCTAGCTCAAACTAATAAAATCTATGAGATCAGTGACCAGTTACTCTATGCAATTTGATAAGTAAACTTAAAATGAATATGGAAATTCCAAAAGCAACTCTATGATAAAGCTGTTTTGTAAGAACTGAACTAACTCTAAAGCAATCTGTAGTCTCAAGTCTTTCTCTAGCTGGGACTGAACTGAGCTCTGTAATTTTGCAGTTTCTACCCAGTAAACTTCTAATAAGCAAGGAAGCATCTTTATCAGCAACACTAGGAATTAAGTCAGAAAGCATATTTTAAAAGCCAGATGAAATGAAAGAATGTCTGTGTGTTTATACAAATAGTACGAATTAACATGCCCAGATTGTAGCATCTTTGTTAGGTAGCTTTACTATCAAATAGGAATTTCTAAGTACATTGTGTTGAAGAATTTTTTCCCCCAAATGTATAAACCTTTGCTATAGAACTTACACATGAAAGACTATAGGTTGAATACTGTCATTTTTTTCTCAACTCGGGAGTAGCCATCATGCAGTTGTTTCCCCCCAGTTTGAGAGTCACTTCTCATTAAGTTTGTTTTCTTTAGTTTGTGGAGGTATTTCTGACACCAGCATTCTATCTTCTGATTATGACCTGCTTCAAAACAAACAGTTTGCATACAATCAAACATGGCATTACTTTGATGATGGAAGTATGGATGTCAAAAATGCAGATTTTAAGTAGATGAACATGAAGTGGATCTGGGTTGATCATGTTCCAGGCTTAGCCAAATCTTCTGTTAGACAAAGTCTAATGAAGGCAGAGGAAATGAATATATATCATCAGATAATTAACTTCTAATTGCATATATATTGATCAGACCTAGTATTTAGTATTTGCCTAGAAAGCATTCTGAAGAGATTCTGCTACAATGACTGAGGAGCACTGATTTGGTTAGTGCTGCCATTTGCAAGAAAATAGCTTCAACGCTAAAGATAAGCCTTCTAAATTTTTATAACTAATATTTTAAGAAACTTGACTATACTTACTAAAGAAATATTTTCCTTTGTGTTAAATGTGGAAGCTTAGTCATTTGAGCCAAAAAAATTAACTTTTTTAAAGTGGTTAATTCCAACTCTTTTTTTAAGAAAAGAAATGTATAGGAGAGTCAACTAAGAAAACTCCAAGCGATAAATGTTCATGAAATTTGCTAAAGAATTGATTCAATTACATGTTAAAAATTTCAGTATTTTTTATTTTGAGTTTTCCAGGGGTGAAAGGAAGGCAACAGTTTTGAGACTGCTGAATTGGAAATTTAAAGAAGATAATGAGAAACAATTACAAGTTTTAAAAGTTGCAGTGTGAATATAAATTTTTATTAACCCCTTTCTTTTCAAGTGTTAGGTAGAAAAAGATTTAAATAAGACATTTCAGATTTTTAGTTGAGTGTGAAAAAAATTTAACCTAATTCCAAAACTTTTTTGAGATCAAGGGATAAAGGTGCAATGAGTATATGAAGACTCAAAACTCAACTGTATTTTCTTTAATATCAGTGGGAACTTTGCTTTCACTGTTCTCTGCGTTAGCACATTTCTGCGTCCTGAGATTTCTGACCAAACTGAGGAACACTGTTGTAGGTTTGTTTGTTTGGATTATATGTCTGTGTTTTTCTTGTTGAAATTTATAAATGTGGATTATTTTGGTATTTAACGTATAAGCTAACATCTTGTTAACTTCTATACAGTTATACCAAAGTGTTTTTTGAAGATAAATCATGACAAGATTCTCCCCTGCCTCATGTTTTGAATACATAGAATCACTTATAGATTTGAATTTTTTTTAATCTTTCCTTTTCCAACCTGTACTGTGTCTCAAAACCTATTTGGAGGAAGTGCTATCAAGAAGTGAACTTACCAAACTGTAAATACTGTGAAAAGAGACAAAAGAAGCAAAAGGCCAATAAAATTGATGTTTTTTGAACAACTGAAGTTTCTTGAAATGTGAAAGACTATATATCACTCTGTTCCACGTGCCAGGTGAATGTTTTGTGCATGGTTATATGTTGTGTTAGTTTGTAATGCCTGTCACATGATTGGTGCAGACCTAGGCCTGAATATGTGAACGAACATATATTCAGGTTATATTGTTAGATTTTTTCCCATGCATTTGAAATTATTCCCTTTCTATTTCCGTGTTTTCTTTCGTCTTTATATTCATCTGTGGCTAAGATCATTTTCCTTTTTGAATGAAATATCTTAGCTTTTTACCCTCCCAGTTTGTTCTAGACCTGACTTCTAGACCAGCTTTTCTCACAATGTAGCAACTTTCCTTAACAATGTAACAAATGTATCTGTCCATTCTTCATTATTTTAACTAAGAGGAGTCCATTTGCCTAATACCTATATTTTTTTCAAAATTTTTAAGTGTTTATTCGTTTTTGAAGAGAGAACATGAGTGGGGTAGGGGCAGAAAGAGGGAAAGACCAAATCTGAAGCAAGCTCCGGGGTCTGAGGAGATCATGACCTGAGCTGAAGTTGGATGCTTCACCCACTGAGCCACCCAGGCTGCCCTGCCTGATACCTATTTCAACCTTTTTTAACGTTCCTTCCCTCACTTTCAGCCCTCGCATCGAAGAGTGGCTGACTGGTGTGTACCCTGCTGTAACACCCACCATGACATTACTAATCTGCTTGACAGATTTGTTGTAAATTGCTTTACTCATTATCCCAACTTTCTACACATATTCTCACCTTTGTGCATGTTATTTACCATACTTGAAACATTTAGTTTTCTTTCATTCTGGTTATGTAAAGCTTATTCTACCATTTCTTTAAAACTCTGACTTGGGGCGTCTGGGTGGCTCAGTTGGTTAAGTGTCCGACTTCTGCTCAGGTCATGATCTCATGGTTCGTGGGTTCAAATTCTGCGTCAGGTTCTGTGCTGACAGCTCAGAGCCTGGAGCCTGTTTCAGATTCTGTGTCTCCTCTCTCTGCCCCTCCCCTATTCATGCTCTGTCACTGCCTCAAAAATAAATGAACTATGAAGAAAAATTTAAAAAAAAAGAACACCTCTGACTGAATGTTGTATTTTCTTTTCCAAATATTCTAACATGCTTCCAGACTGGGTAGGTTGGCTTTCCATTTTCCTCCCCCATCATTTATTTAGCTATTATGTTTCTGGTTTTTGTTTTGATTATCTCTTAACCACATTGTGTCCCTAAGGGAGAAAATGTCTCAAAAGTTAGAGGATTAATTTTTATCTCCTTGATAGTACCTCTTTACATTGTATAACCAGGAATGTGTAAACTTCAAGTCGTGATTAATCATTTTAAGCGTAGTTCTCCCTATAAGAGTGTAGGCTCAAGAAAGGACAGGTCATATTTTTAATTAGGTGATATTCTGCAAATCCTTCAAATGAAGTAAATTAAATTTTTTTTGATGTTGCTGATGCTGTTTATCAAATAGGACCAACATTTTTGTACTCTAGATGGCATCTGTAAGCCTTCTAATCTCTTGAGCTCTCAAAGCTGTTTATTTTATATATTTTGCATTTTATCAGGTATACTAATTATTTTACAGATCTAGGACTATGTCTAGGAAAACTTTCAGTGGTTGGTTTTCATTGTGTTGCTTTGAGCTTGGCTTGATGGGAAACTTACCATTCTGGGTCCAATCTAGAAACAGAAGCCACATAGTGATTATAACAAGGGATGTTTAATATGAAAAAGTTGTAAAACTGTGATGAAAGAAATAAGATGAGAATTCTGTATGGTACCCCAGAGCTGAGGGAGAGTACCCAAGGAAAAGGTACTTGAGTATCTTCTCTTGGGTACATATTGGAGGTAGGGGCTTAAGATTTGGGTTCAGATCTCACTGGAGAAGGGGTAGCTGCAGCCCACTGGATGGCAGAGAAGTTTACGTACTGGTTTGGCCAGACCAGACTTGGTCTTCAGTCCCTGGGCAAATAGGAAGTCACCCTCCAGGGTTCAGGAAGACAGTAGCTAGTTGCTGGGTGTGTGGACACACAGAGGAAGGGCTCTCATGTTGGCAGGACACCTGGCACATGAGGTATTTGTGTTGGAAGGGTTGAAGGAAGGTGATTACCAGCCTGGCCCCGGCCTGTGAGTGCCAAGAACCATACATCCTGGGATTGTGCCTGGGGAAAGAGTATCACCAGATGTCTTCACACGCACCTGGTTTGCTGATGGTGCAGCTGTCAGCAGTGGGGGAGCCCCTTCAGGGTGACTTGGGAACCGAGAAACGAAATTGATAGGTTTTAGAAAGGTTTTGGTGGGAGAGAACACGGGAAATACAAAATGCCGCCTCTCTGCCCTTGCCCTCTGTTTTGTGAGGTCTTGCATAGCCTATTCAAACCAAGAACTGGGCATAGAGGCAAAGTAACAAAAATGTCAGGTCATTTAGAAAACAGGTAAAATGAGAGAAGATGGGCCAATATTCTAAAAATCTAATGAGGGACGCCTTGATGACTCGGTAAAGTGGCCGACTTTGGCTCAGGTCATGATCTCACAGTCTGTGTGTGGGGTCAAGCCCCGAGTCAGGCTCTGTGCTGACAGCTAGCTCAGGCCTGGAGCCTGCTTTGGATTCTGTCTCCTCTCTTTGACACCCCACCCCACCCCCCCGCTCTGTGTCTCTCTCAAAAATAAATGTTAAAAAACAAAAAACAAAAGCAACCACGTCTGAGATGTACCTCCTTTTAAAATTCCCAGTGGCTTCCCATCTCAAAAATAAATGTGAAGCTTCGACTATAGCCTCAGAACTCTTATATGGTCTCTCCGTCCCCAAAGCCAGAACATTTCCCACCACTGGATTTGCTCTCTGATTCAGTCACACTGGTCTTGTTCTGAAATAACTACAAATACGCTTCTGTCTCCAGGCTGTTGGACTTTATCCTCCATCTGTGTGATCTTTTCTCAAATACTGGATGATTGTCTCCCTCAGGCATCTGGTGAAGCAGAGAGGCCTACCCTAACCCCCACCACCCCCTACGCCATTATTTTTTCTCCCCTTTACTCTTTCTAAAGTCGAGGGCAGAAGGCTTTCTTTTATTCACTATTTTCTTCCCAACAACCAGAATTGTGCCTAGCATTAAAGCGGTACCTAAACACTTGTTCTCTGAATGATGAGGCTGAGAAAATGGCCTGGGGGCCCATCTAAAGACCCTTGGGACACTCAGCTAAGACTTTTGGATTTTATCCTGCAGGCAAAGGGAAGGGAACCACTTTTTTGATGCAGCTTAAAGTGAATGTTAATGTTTTGTGTTAGTCCCTACCTTGATTTGTGGTTGCCGTCAAATTGAACTTTTTTCCAGAAACTAAAAGAAAATATTTTCCTTCTTTCAAGTAGTCCTTATGACCTAATACCATGGCATAAATGCATTATGTTAGCGATTTTTTTAGGTAGTAAAATTAGAATGCAGGTTTTATTTAGTTGTTTTTTTAAACATTCTTTTTTCCCCTAAGTTTATTTATCTTACAGAGAGAGCAAGCAGGGGAGGGGTGGAGAGGGAGAGGGAGAGGGGGGTCAAACTCACGAACTATGAAATCATGACCTAAGGCAAAACCAAGAGTTGGACACACAACTGACCGAGCCACCCAGGAGCCCACAAGTTTTGTTCAGCTACTTTTACTGAGTTGCCTATGATATTTTAGTGTAAAATAAGTTCTCAGAATATAGGATTTATTTATTTATAATAATGTTTAGAAGGCTATTGATTTGTATTAGTTTGCAATAGTAGATGCTGTTTCATTTACTGAATAATTGGGTTTTGGATGAGAGTGTAAGACCACAGAAATGAGCACAGAGAAGTCTCCTGGAGGGGGATTCAGAAGCTCTGAGGACCGTTACGGTGAATAACGTGGCTCACCCAGGGCCGGAAGGAACATGATCGTGCCCCCGACAAACTAATAATTCATCCCTTCAAATAACCTAAATCTTCACAATTTTGGGAGAGACTTAGGGGAAATGTGAACAATTTTATTCATAAACAGATTTACAAACAGATTTACATCATTGCAAATTAAAGCATAATTGACATGCTATTAAAATGAGGAAAGAGGAGCAAGTGTTTCCCAAATTTCTGCTGTAGTTCTTGGTTTTGTGTGTGTGAGCATGTAGCTTTAAGTCAGATTCCTTAGGACAGTTTTTTTTTTTTTTTTTTTAGTGTTTATTTTTGAGAGAGAGAGACACAGAGCATGATTGGGGGAGTGGCCGGGGTGGGGGAAACACAGAATCCAAAGCAGGCTCCAGGCTCTGAGCTGTCAGCACAGAGCCTGAAGCAGGGCTCAAACCACGAACTGCTAGATTATGACTTGAGCTGAAGTTGGATGCTAAACCGACTGAGCCATCCAGGTGCCCATCTTAGGACAGTTAAAAATTTAAAGGTCATATTTCCTCTCTCCCCTATTGTATTAGCTGGGGTGCCTTGGACAAGTTGCAGCTTTAAATGAGGTAAATACTAGTAAAATTCTTATTAGCACAGTGCCTCACACCTAATAAGTGCCCAGTGTCAGACACTATTGGTAAATACGATTATTTCAGAATTTCAGGTGATCAAAATTGTTGCCATGTAACTGCCTGGGAATTGCCTGTGTGTGGATATTTTGTAGAAATAAAGATGGGTCAGTGTTAGGACTGCTTAAAAATTTTCCCCCACTAGAGGGCACTGTCTTGTTTGGCAGTAAAAAGATTAAGAAACTGGCCTATTGCCCCTAGTCTGGTTTTTGAGCTCCAACCCCTGACATTCATTCTCCAGTTAACAACTCTTAAAGATTGTGCTGGAATATGTTAAGAAATGATCTTATCTTCCCTTTCCATCCCAGGCAGGAGAAACATCTTTCTCCAGTCTGTAAATTGGATATATTCTTTAGACTCAAGACATTATGATTCAGGGGCACCTGGGTGGCTTAGTCAGTTGGGCCTCTGGTCCTTGATTTCAGCTTAGGTCATGATCTCACAGTTGGTGAGTTCAAGACCCACATCTGCACAAAGCCTCACAAACTGTGAGATCATTCTCTGTCTCTTCCTCTCTCTCATGTGTGCATGTATGCTCTCTCTCAAAATACATGAACTTAAAACAAGACATGGTGATTCAGACCCTGACTCATCTCTTCAGCATACTTCAGCCCCAGGATTGCTGTTAGACCACTAAGAGACTGGCATTCTGCCAGCGTGCTACCTTGTCACCCTCCCCAAAGTTACATAATAGAGGTGTCTTTGAGCCTCGGCACATGCTTCTGTCATTGTAAAGGGGTGGCTCTTGAAAGAAAAAATGAATGGCTTTGGATCTTCTGCAAGACAAATGGGCTTGACATCACGAACTGGGAGTAGAGGTTCAGGGAAGTATCCTTGTATTTTACTGATCCTTGAAGCCTCTTCCTCATACACATGGTGAAAGCCAGCTTAGCTAGAGACTAAACCAGTGGCCAAAGCTTCCTCAACATCTCTTCATCTCACGTCGGGGGAGAAGAGAAGAGGTGAGGTGGTGAAGGTGAAATACAAAGTTTGAAAACCTGACTTTTGGATTGACATCTGCTTAGGTTAAACTTTTCATGGGTTGGTAGAAGTTTCTGATTCCTACCTCATGACTCTGCCTACAGAGGAACTTTGCAGAGGATGGGATAATATCCATATCTTAGTCTGTATGTGACTTACCGTTTTCTCCCTGGTGTTAATCTGTGCAGTGGGATATCAGTGTGAGCAGCCCAGGTACTATCATGGCCACAAGAGGGAGCCCCCAAATATGAAAAGGTGAGCAAGATGATAAGGGACTAGGAGGAGAGTGCACATCTGCCAGCATGACTGGGATGCTAGGAATTTTCTAATGCCCAGTGGGAATAGTAGGGGTGTGGGGGGCTCCCCTGTGAGCCATCTTTGTATGGTCCTGGATTGTAAATTCCTCTTAGGAGCTGGAGTCCCTATAACTCAGTTATAGGTTCTAGAACTGTCTAGATCTCATAGCATATATTTTTCATAGCAGTCTCTATGAGCCATAGTCTCAGATTCAAATGAAAAAGTCCAAATTTAGCATTAACCTCAGAGCAGGGGCTTCTCTGGCTTCACTTGTCAAAAATGCCCCAAACCAGAGCCTTGGTTCAATAATTTGAACAATATCTCATCCAAGGACCACCCATTCTGACCTCAAATGATAAGCGCAAGGTAGGAATGCTGCGGGGGACCAGCCCACGCACCAGAGTCCAAGGGTCTCTGAGTAGGGGGTTGGTGTCGGCGAAATATCTATAAGAAAGAACACAGACAACATGAATGGTGGAAGAGACCACACTTTACTGTGAAACTTGGTGTCTTATATACCATAGGTGATTACATCATTTTCTAATGATTACACTGTTTGTTACTTCCAGAAAAATTATTTCCAAGGTAGCAAAAACAGAAAATCAAAATAGAAACGAGGTACAACACAGAAGATCAAAAAACATAATTCATCACTCAAAATACATCAGCAGGGGTTTGTTTTAAGTACATAGTGATATTATTAACCGAACCTTATGACAAGGCTATTTTTTCTTAAAGTCTTAAACAATAGTCTGTGAGTAAGGTGCCCGTAACTAGGGAGGA